>NC_079373.1:24806375-24901375 GCF_021018895.1 Seriola aureovittata
CGGGGCGCACTGGTGGAAACGCTTCGCCTTTCTTAGTAATTCTCTCCTCCTCCCCCCTCCTCCCCCCCTTCCCCCCTCCCCCCCTGTTATTTTTTTTCCACATCCTCTATCTGTTGCGTTTTTTCTCCTGTCACTTCCCTCTCTCCCTCCAACCCTCCCTCCCTGTCTCATCATCCTGTCACCTCTCCTCTTGCACTTTTCTTATCCTCTTCCTCTACCCCCCCCTCCTCACCCCCCCCACCCCCACCCCCTCCTCCCCCTCCCCTCTCTGTCTCTAGATCTGTCTGAGGTGTGGTATGATGGCCGGGGTCACATCCAGCATCTGGACAGGCTGGCTAACGCGAGGAGCGTCAGCCCCACTAATGAAATGGTCTCCCACGAGTCAGTCGACTATAGAACAACCCTGCTGGAGGGTACGTCAACCAGATAAGCCCCTCCCCTTCCCACCCACCCCCGCACCCCCTCACCCCCAACCCCCCACCTGACATCTTCTTTTCCCCGTCCCACCTCCCATCTACCTGCTTCCCTCCCTGTGGGGCTGAACACTATGCTAGCAGTGCATGCCTTACATGTTGTGAACTAACAGAAGTTTTATTTGGTTTATTTTTTTGGATCAGTCCTCCAGTGTAGATCATCATAATCCCAGTGTCACCACTCCCCGCTCACTCTGGGGCTCTAACACTGTTGTAGCTGACAGTCGATTAATTCATCTCACATTAAACTCACGTTCCCTCGCAGAGTTGTAACTCAGCCATGAGAAAACATATTAGCACAACTTATTCTTCCCTTGACTGTAGAAGCTCCATCGCTCATAACGGCTCTTCTTCTCAACTAAGATGACCATCAGACGACTCTACTAGAAACTTTGATGTAATCTGAGTCACCTGTGGTTCTGGTTCTCTTAGCTTGGATCCTGAGGGCGTGGGGGGGGGGGGGGATCCTTGTATTGTGATCCTGAGAATGATGGGCAATTTTCCTGCTGCTTAAATGTGACTTGAAAGACTTAAAATCTGAGACAGTTACTAATGAAGTGCTGCTTGTCCTCAGGGAGAGTTTGGGTGCACCATCATGAGCTGATAGTCCGTATCAGAGCTGTGTCTGCTGCTCTGGCCTTTTACAGAACATTTTTCTCTGCGTTATTTCTCCTTTCACTAACAGCATCAGGAGAGAAATCAGAAACGTTGTTTTTCCAGCTCTGCCGGCCTCCATCAGAGTGTCAGGTTGCTCTCCGCCTTTACAGCCATCCCTCTCTGATCATGTAACAGACCTTGACCTCTGGAGGCCTTGCTGATACAGTCACTGACCTTTGACCCCTCCCTTCCCTCCCTCCATCTCCTTTTGGCTCTGCAGATCAGGGCACCGACAGGCCCGAGACGTGCCGCGCAGCTCCTCCCATCTACGGAGGCAACGGCGAGCTGCTGTCTCCCAGACTGGGGGCGCTGGGTGGAGGAATGGGGATGGGTCTCGGGATGGAGGGCGAGCTGGTGTCACCTCTGCTGATGGCCCCGGTCCACATAGATCCGTCCTGTCTCCACCCGGACCTGCTGACTGAGGTGCAGCACGTGGTGATCGCCAGGGAGCAGCTGCTGCTTCACCTCAACCAAGTCATCGGCAGAGGTCAGTCTCACAAAGTCTCAGCAGCTCATTTTTTAAATATTACACATCGCTGCGTCTTTCCTGGTAATATTATGTGAATCAGACATTACTGCAGTGTGTCAGCATTTTTATTGGGTTTTCTCTTGTTGGAGTCATTTTTTTTCATGGTGTTGTTGATGCTAGCGACCCACTTCTTTCTCTACTTATTCTAAATATAAAGGAAATGTAAAATGCATCATTTCCCATGCGCCCAAAGGATTGTTGCCAGGAAGGAGCTACTAGCTGCTAAAATGCAAAATAAAGTAGCAAAGCAGATATTTATTGAGCTAGAAATGATACATGTCGAGGCTTTTAAAGCAAACCATAAAAAAAAATAAATCCAAGTGCAAGTGCAGAAACGACGCAGGAAGATGTTCATGATGCGTGACAGTGATGCAGTGACTATCAGCTGTGTGCCATTGAGAGCATCATAAAGCAGATTATAGCTTTAACCCACAGATACAAATGGATGTGCATAATCATGAATAACAGTTAAAAAGCTTCGACGTGAAAGATTGTCTGACCAGTCAGCGTTTGGCTGAAGCTACCTAATGTGTAATAACTCTGATATAGCACAGCACATAGCGCACATCCATAATAGTAACGTAAATAATAGGCATTGAAATCAAGAATTAAAAGCTGCTTTATATAAGTATGTTTTGAGCAGTCTTTTAAATTGCAGTCTACCACATACTGTTGTTACTTCGATGCTGCACATTAGTTCCATATACTGTGATAAAAACAGTAATGCATATGTTTTTTCTTCACGTACTTACACTGTGTAGATATTCATATTCTTGCAGCAGACTTTTTAATTGTTAAACCCACGATGGCTGTTGCTGTCGGCAACAGTTCTGCTGTTGTTACTCAATTCATCGATGAAACATCCAGTTCAATCTGCATCTCAAATGTTCTTCTTTTTTTTTTTTTACCTTAGTTGCTAAATAGCGAAATAATACAACATCTGATTTCCTCCAAACGTTCCTGGTGGGATCGTAACTGATGTGGAAGCGATACTATCGTCCAACGAGCTTAGATTTAATTCAGGATTTATGTAAAGCTATACAAAAGCTAAAGTCGCCCACAAAGAGCTTAATTGCCTGCTTTATCAAACCGCAAGCTTGACATGCAGACACTAAAAATCGCCTCATATTGTGGCGTTTAAGTAGGTGGCTCAGACCCACAGATCGAATTCAACATCAAGAGAGAGAGAGAGAGAGAGAGAGACCCCACAAACCCCTCCGTGTCACAGAAAGCAGCCGTCTGCCCCCTCAGCTGAATTATCCCCCCGAAGAAAAAGGAGCCTGGATTTTTTTAAAGTGGCGTAGGATGATTTGTTCACAGCTAGTATTCCCAGGGTCCATTGTTGGGAGACGTAATCCAACACCCTCAGCCATCTGCGAGGACGTGATAGGAGAACGCCGCGCTCATTTTATTCCTGCACCACCACCACCACCACCACCCCCCCAGTCTGGGGCCGAGACCTCATGTCTTAAAGAAGAGATATAATTCAATAAAATGCACAATAACTCAATGGGGTTTGGCAATAGGCTATTAGCTTGTGTGGGGTATTAATGAATGAAGCTTCATACTGGGTTACTTGGGGGAGGTTTTAGTGTGAGGGTGATGGTAACTTGGTGTGAAAACTGGGGCACCAGCGTGCATGCACTACATGAAATCATCTCTACTGCATCTGCTCCAAACTTTAATTTTTTATATGTAAACAATGGACAGAAATATTTTTATGTGATTTGTGGAGCCGCTGTGATCGTGGAGCCAACTGGCAGGACGCATGCTCTTAATCACAGCGGCAGAGGCTTCGATAAGCCAAGATATAAATGAAGTATGCTGACTGCACAGAATCCAAAAATGGCCCCAACAGCGTTTTCCCTGCAAGCAAACTGGGTGTTTTAGACAGTTGCCATACAGTTCGTTTCCATGTATGGGCAAGATTTAAAAAACTAAAAAAAAAACAAGCAGCAACAAGACGCGGAGCAGAAGATATGATCAGAGGCAGATTCAGGGGTCACGGGGCCAAGGAACTGGAATCTGGTTGTCAGTGTGCGCTTGCGATGCCAAAATAAATGTGCATGGTCTAGTGTTTGTCATGGTGGAATCAGATGGTGCAGTTTGGACCTCAGCGGTCCTAGTCAGCTGTTATTATAGTACCAGCATCTAATATAGAGTTGCAGTTAAATCACTGGTTTATAGGACACACAGGTAGGTCTGCGGCAGCGTTTCCACTCAACACAACAGAGACGGGGCGGCACGGTAGCTCACCTGGTGGATTGCACCATGTGCTAAGTAGAGGTGCGGTGTCTCTCTCTACCGTCGCTAAAGCAAAAATGCCAAAAATAAATGACCTTTAACACTACGGAGGCAGTAATGCTGCCTGCTGCTCCATCGTGGTCGTACTTTTGCAAAGAATGCATATGACCACGTTTGGAGGATGACAACTGATTGAAGGGAGGCGAGAGCCAGACCCTCCCTCTCAGGTGAAACCGACCACTGACAGTTAGATTTAAAGGCGTTGCCCCCGACAACGCAAGTTCAAACAAACACAAGAAATCTGAAGTATCGATGATTCTTGCCAGCTGACCCGGCTGCTGCTGTTCACCTGCTTTGGACCTCATCGTCAGTGAGACTGAAGTTCACAGTCTCTCTGAGAGGCTTGTTTTGTGTGTTTGTGTGTGTGTGTGTGTGTGTGTGTGTGTGGGGGGGGGGGGGGGGGGGGGTGTTGTTTAAAAGGTCTTTACAGGTTTGAACAGGAGCTTTTGAACTCCGTGATTGTGACTAATACTAATGCTGCATCGTGTTGTAACCTGCAGGTCACTTCGGTTGTGTTTTCCACGGAACTCTGCTGGAGCTGGACGGGCAGAAGCAGCACTGTGCCGTCAAGTCCCTGAACCGTGAGTACACATCACTGTGACTGTATAGAGGACAAGCTCAGCCATCACCTGTGGGTTTTGTTTTTCTCACAAATTTTCATCACAATACTTTTTCCGATACCAATTTTATTCCATTCCAAATCTGTTTTAACAAAAAGAAAATCACAATACACGCCAACCAGCATCATTGGTCCAAGCACGCTGCATGCTTATTGGCTCACTGACGCTGATGAGATTTACCTCTTAGAAATCAAAGCAACTCGGTCGGTCCATGAAAGCATCGAAGTTGGATACCCAGCCCTGTGTGTGTGTGTGTGTGCGCGTGCAGCAGCTTTGCAATACAACCCCAAATGTAGTATATTTAGTGTTGTTGCTTTTACAGTGAGCGAATGGGAAGGGAGGAAATGGGAGGAAATGGGAGGAAATGGGAAATTGCTGTAGTTATTTCTGATTCCAAAGTAAATTTGAAATCACAAATTGTTATTTTGGCTCTGGAGCACCAGAAACATTTGATATCGCAGCCTAATGTTGCTGTTGCTGTAGCATGGGAAAGCGTTTTTAGTTCATGCCTGGTCATAAACTGAGGTTTAACAATGTGTACACGTCCTCCTGAGAAGGCAATCTCACTTAAATCAACTTTTTATTTTTATTTTCTCTTATAAGAACGGACCTCATACAGTTTAGAATCGAACGCTGCCTGTTATTCACATCCTCCCGAGAACACACACTCAACACACTCTCCCCTTGTCCAAACATATTCACGTCCAGCCGCAATTATTGCATCGTACATCTGCTTATATTTCATACTTATTGCATGATATCACGACGCTGCAATAGCATTAAGGATCTCATCTCGTCAGAGCCCCGAATCCCTTTTCAGCTTGAGATGATGGTGATGAATGAGCGTCTGATGGTGAGGACGGCATTAGGATCCCGTCTAATCGTGTAACCTGTCAGTCGGGTCAGGGAGATTGATGCTGGAACGATACGGAGGAAAGACCCCCGCGCGGTCGCGAGGAGCCACCGACCCCGGTGGGAGGGGAGGAGCTCTGTCTGCTGGGGTTTAGTCCTCTGGGATTTGAACCTTTTATTAGGTTTCCTTGGCCATCGTCTCATTGTTTTTGTTCTTCTTTTGTTATATTTTAGACCTTGAGTCGAGGCTTTTATGCTAATTTAACTTTTACTATGAGAAGCAGTTGAAAGGAAAATGACCAAAGGCACATGATGGATGATGACTGTATGATAACCCACCCCCACCCCCCCACCCCCCACCACATGACCTCACTCTCTTTCCTAACTTTCAAATCAAGGCTCTGAAAACCGAATGTCATCTCTTTCTGTGTTTGGGGGTCTGTCCTCAGTTGAAGGCCAATGAGCTGGTTTCTCCAGACCTTAAGCGTTTCCATCTCTAACCAGATTACATCAGAGTCGGTGGGGGCTAAAGTGCAGGGGCATCAGAGGCAGGGATGCAATTGGCAAATGGGAATTTGGCGTGGGTCAGGTCTGTGTGAGGATATTCAGGGAGTTTTTTTAGCTCACTCTTATTCCCCCAAAGGTACTGCAAATAACAAATGACCTTCTCAGTGACTTGCTCCTTATTTTCAACAATAGTCTCAGCAATCATCGTCCCTGCCCTTTACTTACTCTTCATATCATATCAGATCATATTTTAACTTAATAAGAATACATTTTAGAGTCTACTTAAGGATTTTAGAAAAGATATCATGATGCCAAGGAGTCAAAAACATGTCTCCAATTACAGAGGAGCCAAAACTTAAGTTGGATTTTTGACTGTTTTGTTCCAAGGCATCACAGATCTTGAGGAGGTGTCCCAGTTCCTGAAGGAGGGGATAATCATGAAGGACTTCAGCCACGCCAACGTGCTCTCTCTGCTGGGTATCTGCCTGCCGCCCGAGGGGTCGCCGCTGGTGGTTCTGCCCTACATGAAGCACGGCGACCTGCGCAACTTCATCCGCGATGAGGCACACGTAAGGACAAGATAGATGCACGTTGTGGATCTCTGATTGAGTATCTTCAGTACATGCACACGTTATGGTGAAATTTCATCACTAGCATCACAAGTTGAAATGGACCGCGTCAGCTGATAGTTGTGTTTTCTCCAGAACCCGACAGTGAAAGACCTGATGGGCTTCGGGCTGCAGGTGGCCAGAGGGATGGAGTATCTGGCCAGCAAGAAGTTTGTCCATCGAGACCTCGCCGCCAGAAACTGCATGTGAGTCCACGTTTATTCATTCAATATCAATATATATGTCGTTATAAATGGATCGACCTACAGTATTATCAGACTGGAGCAGATCAGAGCACAGAGGGAAAACACAGCGTAGAATACAATACAACAGAAAGTAACTGTTCTTTGCCCTCACAGGTTGGATGAGAGCTACACAGTAAAGGTGGCAGACTTTGGCTTGGCCAGAGACGTTTACGATAAAGAATATTACAGCGTCCACAACAAGAGCGGAGTCAAGCTGCCGGTCAAATGGATGGCTCTGGAGAGTCTGCAGACACACAAGTTCACCACCAAGTCAGACGTGGTGAGGACTCTTCTGAGTTTGTCTCACTTCTGTTGTCATTACAACAAGATGACAGTGAGATAATGAGTGATTTTTATTGTTTTTTTTCCATAGTGGTCGTTTGGCGTGTTGCTATGGGAACTGATGACCCGCGGAGCCCCGCCATACTCTGATGTGAACTCCTTCGACATCACCGTGTTTCTCCTGCAGGGGAGGAGGCTGCTGCAGCCCGAGTTCTGCCCTGACGCCCTGTGAGTGCACACACACACACACACACACACACACACACACACACACACACACACGCTGTATTTACAGAACTTTTCACCTGTCATTCACCTCCTCGAGCAAAGCGCCACGGCTCAGTTAGTGTGAGTGATATACTGTGGAACTGCACTTAAATGCATCATCAAGAGAGCGACCGAGTCTGAAATCAGGAGAGAGCAGCAGGGAGAAACAGTGAAGGTGAAAGAGCTGTATAAGCAGTGGAAGTCATAAATAAAAAACACTTAAGTTCGGGGCCATCCATCATCGTCGGCCGAGAGTCTGAAACTCACTCGCAGCTCGTCGGTCTCCTCAGTCGAGCATTACATCTCATCACAGCTGCGGGTTCAAACTAAAGTTTCTTGCTTAACTTAATCACAAAACACAAAGCATTTTTCAGATGGCAATGAAACACCAGTAAAGTATTTATTTTGTATTTGTCTCTTTTTGTTGCTAAGCACTTGTTGCTATGGTAGTTAAGTGCTGCTGCTCCTAAAGATCGAACATCAGTCAGAACAGTGTTGGCAGTGCTGAGATGACCTTTTGTTTTTCGTGAATTTTCTTTCAACAAAGCGTGAGTTTTTTTTTTGTTTTGTTTGGATCTGTTCACATCAGAGTTTGCCAGGAAAAACCTGAAGGCTTGCTGTGAGTCCGTGACTCCACCCATAGGTCTGAGAACAGCAGTTTTGAAGCTCAGAGTGAGCTGCTCCACTGTTGCCATCTTGGCGGTGCCTGACTCTGTCTAATGCCAGGCTGATCAAAAAATGGGCAAAGAGGTGGAGCATAAATGTGACAAGCAAATGCTCATGTTGACATCGAAAGGCTGGGCATCCGAGCCTCTTGCTCAAAGTCTTACCCAAGCTAAATTGTTCTGGCTACTTAGCTAGTCAACGAGCTAAGCTAACAAGCCGGGTATGGTGAAGGCAGACACCGATACCTGCTAATTAGTGCTAACATGAATAAAATGATACTAGAATTTCACTCACCAGGGGCACAGACTTCCTTGTGTTCTGTTCTGAAACACCCTCAAATATACATAACTTAAAGCCTTAATAAAATATAAACTGATGAGCCATATAAAAATTCACCCCCCATACCGTTGTCATGAAGGTGGACATTAACTATAGAGACAGAAACTGTTTTTGTACCAGGCTGTAAACATGTTTATTTCTGCTGTAAAGTTGGACAATTTAACATGGGAGTCTATGGGGATTGACTCGCTGTTGGAGCCAGACTCTAGTGGTCATTAGAGGAACTGCAGTTTTTGGCACTTGTGTGTTGGCTTCATTTTTCAGCCCCAGAGGTTGCTGCTTGTTTGTACTTGGGACTATTTCAGGTGAACTCACTGGTTGTTCTGAACTGAACTTCAGACTCTAGAAACTTTAGAAAAACAATGTCACATCAAAATCACAGCAAAGTTTTTCAGTATCAGTAAAATGCACACATCAAGTCATTTAATTTACAGTGTCTGAATTGTCTTTATCTATTTAACTCTGACCCACTGGTCCTGTAAAATAAAGGCCAAGTGTGATCTCACTCAGTACAGATAACATCATGAGGTACGCTGCATTTGTGTAGTGTGTGAGTGTATGTGTGTGTGTGGAAATAAGAGGGGAGTGTTCAGGTGAGGGTGGGAGGGAGGCTGAGGCCTGAAGTTCCCAAGCTGTAAATTAAACAGAGACATCAGGAGGTGATACACGTCTGCAAACATTCCCGCAATTCTTCACTCCTGATCGTTCACAGGGCGCTGTGGTGATAGCAGTCGCTGGCAGAAAGTTTGGAAGTGTGATAATGGGGCTGTTTTTCTTAATTCTTAACAATGATGGAGTCGCTCTGCCAAGTTAGAGACAAAAAAGGGCAATATCAGATACGGCTCCTAAAAGTTTAGTTGCACAATGATAAAACATGAGGCCCCTCTGACAGCTAATGTGCAAGCAAAACTTATCTGTCAGTGCTGTTAAAACAATTATCAGACCTTTTCGTGTCATATACACAAAACCTGTGAGGGAGGAATGACTTATAGTAGATTTCGAGGCTACCTAGTGATGAAATTAACCATAAAAAGCTGCTGTAGCGCTTTGGAATGAAATGAGAAAAAAAAGGAAACAACATAAAGTTCAAATGGTGGCTAATAGATGATATATTGTTTTAAGAAAAAACTCTAAAAGGGGAGAGGAGAAGCAGAACCTTAGGGTGCTACAGGAGTCTAAAACAAAAAATAGAAGACATGTTATAAAATACAAAAATGTCAAGAAAATGGTGAGAAATGTCAACACAAGTTCCCAGACTCCCAAGGTAACGCCAAAGATTTGAGAAGCAGGAAAAACTGAGTGTTTTGCATTTTTTTTGTAAGAAAAGCTATTTGTAAATTTTGCTATTGCTACATAGCTAACGTTAGCATTAGCAGCTGTTTACAGTCTAGAGGAAAAGCTGCAACTTCATCGTCTAACTTCATTGCTCAACCCACAAGCTGTTTCCAGCAGTGGAAAGAAACGTCAATGTTAGCTAACACTTCTTATCTTCCACTGAAGTTAGCACACTAACCAGCTAGCCCTGGCCCTCGTCACTCTCTGACTTTGTCTTGTAAACGCAACGATGGCCGAAGCTCTATCACTACCACCTGCTCCCGGCAAGAAACCACGTTCGTGCGGCAGGGAAAACTTACAAATAGCCCCTTGGTTACACCACAAAACTCCATGGTAGCACTTACTTAGCCTGTTGCTTAGCTCTCTGAACACGCTTCTAGTTGTTTCTTTGAGGATTGTATTTATGATGCACGCCCAGTTTATTGGTGACATCTAGCTGTTGTGCCTGTGTCGAGATTGAAAACACATGTGCCATCTGAATTTAATGTAATGTAAAGTATTTGGAGCAATTACTATTATTTTGGAATTGAAACCACAATAGTTGTAGCTGAGCACTGAAGCCCCTGTTTCCTCCTCTGATGTTTCTCCTGCCTGACTCCTCTCCTCTCTCCTCTCCTCCAGCTACACCGTGATGATCGAGTGCTGGCATCCGAAGCCGGAACGCCGGCCCTCTTTCTCCGAGCTGGTGTCGCGCATCTCCGCCATTTTCTCCAGCTTCAGCGGGGAGCACTACGTCCTGCTCAACACCACCTACGTCAACATCGACAAGATGAGCCCTTACCCATCGCTCCTCGCCTCCACTTCTTCCTCCACCAACAATACTGCTTCCTCCTCGTCTTCCACATCCGACCCCTTGACCTCCACGTCCCTGCCATCCCAGTCCCCCTTCTTTTGCCACGTGGAGCGAGAATGCTGCACCTGAGAGAGGAAAACGGACAGAAGAAGAATGGGTTGGTGGATAAAAGACTCAGAAATGGAGAAAAAGAGTGAGGAAGAAAGCAGTGAGGTGATGAAGAACTACTGTATGTACTTGCCAAACACTGGACACTGTATGCTGAGGAAAAACACAGACAGTTTTGGAGTTTTGACTGTTCACTCAATGTACATAGATCCTCGACCTTTGACCTTCTCAAGCATCGCCGAACGACAGGAGCCTCTGTGATCTATAGGGGCTGACATTATCGACTTCGCCGACCGTTCTGACCTTTCATTGACCCCGAGGAGGGGGAGGTCAGCCTTCCTGCGTCTTCTACAAGACAATTACAAGGCACAGGAACGCCTCCTCGAAGATTTCCAGCGGACAAAGCCACTGTCACAGAAGCACATTTGTCAAACACCCAAAAAAATACAAACAAACCCCATTGACTGCTGTAGCCACACATGGAGAGGATAGATATCACGATCCTGCTCTCGTCTGGGTGGTACGTGCATCGATACGCGGATGTGGCTCAGACCTTTTCGCTGTCACTAATGTGAATGTTCGACAAATGGCCATGTATTGTGTCGTTTTCACACCTCCACACACTATAAACTAGACTATATGCCACCCTCATATGCCTGACAGACAATGGGGCTGCTGTGATAGATTTTGCTGCCTGAGGTGAGTAAACCAAGGCGTGCTGGAGATAACTGGGGAACGGCAGTAGATGAGGGTGTAAGGTGGGATGTGTTAAAAAAAAAATAAAATAAAAAAAATGCTGCCTGTGTGCAGTTCACTGGATGCTTTATTTGTATAATTATCTTTGGGCAATTAGCTTTTAATGTGCTTGGTAAAGAAAAAAGAAAAAAACGTTATAAACGTATGTTCATTTTCCTTTTTATTATTGTTTTTTAAACCTGAAACATCCCGTCATTATAAAACACTACGACTCTGACAGCATGAACACGCTCGAAAGCTTCGGGGTTTTTCTTGGAAAGAAGAAGGAGAACAAATGAGAATCATGTTGTTTTTTTGTCGTTGGTTGATGGATTGTCTAAGTCTCTTACTGTTTCTCAAATCTGTGTCTGTTTTTGTATGACTCACATTTTTATTGACAGAGAATATGCTCTACCTGACAAAATGATTACACCTACACAAAGGACATGAGGGCTCGCAGCCAGGAGGTTTTTTAACTCATGTTTAGTTCATTTAACCAGAGACATAAAAGCTCTTTTATCCTCAGTTAAATAACTTGTGGGCAAAATTTAGACAGAGAGCTTCAAGTAAACCTTTCACCTCGAAGGTTCCCTGTGTTCATACAGCTTCAAACCCAGGAGTGTGTTATCATGCGACCATCTGTGACAGCTGTATATCACTGTATCTTTATGACGACTGCACGTTCAGTCATCATGAAGAAATGCTCTATTGTTAAATGACCATATCAGGGTGTCTTCCAAATTATGTACAATTTACTCTTTTGTTCACCATTTTAAAAAGCATGTTAGATTGTTCTTTTCCAACCTTTTCAGGCAGCCATTGTCTTCCATTCATTTTTAGAAGAATGTAAAAATCACTTAGCAGATTGTTGAAACTTTCTTGAGGTGTGTAATCCATCACATATATCTGTTAATGTTGTTTGCATTGTGTTTAAAGCAGTTAAAGGAGCTATTTGTAAGTTTCGCTATTGCTACAATGCTAACGTTAGCATTAACAGCTGTTTACTTACCAGTCTAGAAGAAAAGTTGCGAGTTCAGCATCAAACTTCATTCCTTTACTAGCCATGAGCTGTCTCCAGCTGTGGAAAGCAACAGCAACATTAACACTTGTCTCTTATCATGTCTTTTCACCTACTGAAGTTAGCACGCTAACCAGCTAGCTCGTCACTTGCCAATAGCAACTCACAGTAGCCTCCAATCTGCCCTGAAGACGTAGTGCTGCTGAGATGGCGTATTATAACCTCTTGTCTTGTAAATGCAACAATGGTTGAAGCTTTTTGTCAAGCGACAATCATCACAACCTGCTCCCAGCAAAAAACCAGAAGAGAAAACTTATAAAAAGCCCCTTTAAAGTGTGTACTGTAACATTGGGTTGTGCCAATTGATGATCGTATGGATTATTGACTCCTGAAGGGACAGTCAGCAGTTGGTAATGTTTCTGCTAATATTAAGATATATTTTGGAGGAGGGACTGAATTACAACAGTCTGCTGTAGTGATCCACCAATATTTTACTAAATATGTGTTTAGTAACTTGTTATCATTTACATGCTAACTACACAATAGAAAAAAGTGTCAAGAATCTGCTTAAAGATTTTTAACATTGTAAAGAAATGATTGGAAATTAATGGCTGCCTGGAACAATAGAATAAAAGGCATCAAATTGTGTAAAACACAGCAGCCTGATTTAAAGAAGTCTGTTAGCTGTGACATAAAGTAAACATTATGTGTTGTAAATGGGCTAGAAATGCAAAATACTGCGTTCAATGCCCCTAATGTCTTTGCTTTGTGTAGCAGATTGTGTTTTTTTTTTTTTTTATCTGAATGGCTGCTGATGTGACTGGGCCATTGACGGACAGGTATGAATGTTTGCTATGACAAGAAAATTGCTGTACTATATTTTTGTATCGATAATGAGCCTCTTGTTTAAATGAAATCTGGTCCAATGTATGGGAAGACTGGTGGCGAGTTGAACAGGCGCCACGGAGAAATGAACAAAGCCACTTAATCAATCTGTTGTTTTCCAGACGAATCACTGCCATGTTGTAAATAAATAGAGGAGGGACTGTGGGGATCTGTGTGGGTCTGTCTGCAGCACGCAAAGCTGCACATCTGACTGATGAACATGTGGGCTGTGTGCTCATTTCGCTTCTGATCATTACTGCTAGAAAACAGTGAAGAGTTGAAGAAACTTGAGCAGCCTCACACCGGACACAACACTCAAAAGACTGCTGTCACTTTGATCATGTGATTCTCCACGACGTCGTCTGTGCTTAACACTGTCTGTTCTGTGTGTGTGTGTGCATGTGTGCGTCTGTGTGTGTGTGTGTGTGTGTGTGTATGATTTTGCTGTCTGTTAAAAACAAATCCTGAAGGTACATGTTCCTATGTAATGTCTAATGAACTTTGTCAGTGTAATAAAGCTATACTATCAGAGTAAACTCCTGTGTCCGCACATCCTTTGTCAACAGGACAAACAGCTGTAACAGCTGTGCCGATGTGTTTTATTGAACAGACTTGTCTCTGAGGCAAACGTAAAGCAAGACCGTATACAGCTGTAATTACACCTTCCTGCATCATACTTTCCATATGGTGAGCGCTGTGCAATAAAGTGCAGTTGACACTTTGCGTCACCTTCACACTGAACATGAAGTTCAGAAACCCTTGTGTGTAGGTTTTAAGAGAAAGATAGTCCATCATTTGGCCTCGCACTCAGTCAACACACATCAGACTTGCACAACATTCTTGGTACACACTCACTTGCCTTTTGTGTCTGCCTTTGTTCACCCTTTTTTTGTTCCCATTGGTTGTTGGTGACCTCTGACCCTTAACCTCTAGGCCGCCCCCTCCCCTTGTCTCGACCCCTGTAAGTCCTGTGGTCTAGACTTTCACCTTCCTTCTGTCTGACTAAGTCGTGACCATGGCTCTCAGGACCGCCACCCTTTCACAGTTGCTTGGCAACTCAGAAGTTTTGAGAAACAAGAGTAACATTAAGCTTTTACACTATATTTTAATACCTTTTTTACTCTTGAAAGACCAAAGTCTGCATGGAGGTCAAGCTCTCAGAGTGGTTTATGGTGCTACATAATGAATCTTTAAGGAAAAATGCATTTTTTACATTGTGTGCCATTAAGCCACATGGTTGCTTTAGGCAAGAAAGTAAAATGCCTGAAAGCACAAATCTAAATTCTATCATATCAGCATTAATTTGACATTGCAGGATATTGGTGTTTAAAAGTGAATTCTATGCATTTAGAGTTTAGCTTCTATGCATTAAGTTTTTTTTTTTGGACTTTACTTAACGTTCTGGGAAAAAACATACAAGTAAGAAGACATCATTAGATGTTTAGACAAATCACAGCATGTAAGAAAGAAGAGAAGAAAAGCAGGAATCACAGCAAGTGTTTAATCATCTTGGTTGAACTTAGGGATTACGAGAAACTCCACTGAATAAAATCAAAACATTGTCTTGTAATGCCTGCAGCAACATAAAAGGTGTGGCCCCAAGTGTCTCCTTAGAGAAGGTACAAAGTAAATCAACAAGTAAGCAGTATAATCCCTTATGCTTGTATCCCTTTCTGTGTTTATTTAAACCAATGATAAGCATATAGGCTTTATTAAGGTCCTAATATCAGCATCTCCGATTAGATACAGTCATTAGGAGCTATTAAATCATGCAGCAGTTTTACTAAATGCAATAAGACCAAAAATGTATTTTATATCTGTTCTAAAATCACACATTTCTGTAAAGGGATTAACAACTTGTATGACAAGAAGCAGACAACCATGTAAAGTTACTTCATTTCATTTTTTAATTTCTTCCCAATCAGAGCCCAATGTGCTGATTGGTCATCTTGCCAACTACCATGGCAACGATACGTTCCGCATGTGTGTAAACAAACGGTTGTGGCGTCTTCGGCTGGTTCTGCTTTATCTTTTTGAGCAAGAGTCCGATCCTGAACCAGAACATGACAGACCCGGTCCACCTCCACGAGCTGGACTGGAGCAGAAAACAAGCGTACCCACTGTCAGGCAGCCGGAAGGAGGAAGAAATATGAGAAACCCCTTTTGATTTTTTTTTATCCGTGGACACTTCCGGACTGAAGGAATCACCTCCTGCTGGTTTACGATGCCGGTAAATATGAATTAAATAAACTTAGCATAGTTACTGAAAAATGAACTCAGCGGTTAAACTGTGGATAATTTATCTGAGCTAACAAAGTACATCGTGTCAATACGTGACAAACGTTTAAGCATGAATATCAATATATATTTGCTGCTGCTTCTTACTAACATGATAGGGTCGCGGTAACGCGGTTAACAGACGGACCGGCTGTGAGCCTGAGACCCCTGTTCGGCCACATTTAGTGTGTATTAAAGTTAAAGTTAAAACAGTTGTGAAAATGAAACGTCTAACTGTGCGCGGTTAGAGAAGCAGTCCTCCTTGAAGTGCGGGCTCACACTATAATGTTGGGAGTTAGTAGATTTCTGCAGGCATTCAAAAACACAGCTTTTTCGACAGGGCTACAAAACTAAAGAAAAGTCTTTATTATAAGTAGTTATGTTCTGTGCCTTTTGTGGGGGCGTGCCAAGTTTGCAGGTGGGCAGCACCAAGGGATGTATTGACGTCAATAGGACCAGGAAGTAATGTCTGGACCCCTAATGAGGCTTTTCAAACAAAGGAGAAAATTGGGTTTTTACCCTAATAGAGTTTCTCCCTTCGGTGTAAACTTTCATTCTTGTGTGGTCTGTAGACAATTTACATGCACAAAAACCTATATAACACACTGTAAGTAAGGGGAAACTCAGAAGAGCATGATAGGTCCCCTGTAATTAAGAGCTTTTAAATGACTTCAAAATATCACAATTTGTCTTCCTTAAACCTGCAGGATCAAACACACACACACACACACACACACACACACACACACACACACACACACACACACACAGGAGAGAAGACAGCTGTGGTGGAATTTTCCAGCCCATCAGGACAACATGGACTTGATGTAGGTATCTTAAACGCAGCGCTGCACCGTCTTTGTCCTGAGGCTTAAACTATCCCAGTAAAATCCACGTTAAGCCCCGGCTAACACAACCATGAGGCATGTCTGTCTTTGCATCCCACTCCAAGCATCCATCTCTCTCCTGCCACACCAGGCTTGTCTTGTCTTTCATCCCTCCTCACTCTCAGTCCTTCACTCAGCCGCCTCCAGTGCTACTGGTCTCCTCAGATCATGAGGTTAAGACTGTGTGTTTTGACACAGTGAAGCCTCATTTATGCATGTAACAGCGCTGAAACATGCTCTTATATCAATTAACACTGTCACAAATTTAAACTTAAATCATTCAAATTGTGTTTCTTCTTAAAAAAAATGTTCTCATGTTACAATATGACAAATTAAAGAAACAATATTTTCTCATTTAAAAATGACTAATAACTCATTAACACTGCACCTCTCCACTCCCTGTCCCTAATCCCCTCTAAAGTCAACACAGGCAGGTTTAATAACCCCAGCTCTTGTTCTCTACCTGTGTCAGTTTGGGTATTTGTGTCTGTGTGTGTTTGCCCGTCTCCTGCTCTTCTCAGTGATACATGCTGAAAACATGGACCCACACGCGTGTTCAAAGAGTGGACAGGTGTGAGTGTTGATGGTATCACAGTAAAACAGTAAAAGTGGATGCAGGTTTTTGGATGGGAGTCATCAGGTGAGTCAGCAGGATCAGTGTGCGTGTCAGAGGGACTGCTTCAACTCAAAGCACATACCTCACGTAGACTCCCTGTACACATGTAAGCACACACAGTGTGGGGTACAGTACATGTGCATGTTTAAGTTATAAAAATTAGCTTCTGAATATTAAGCAGGTGTGAAAGGAGGCTGTTGAACATTTCCTCACTAGAGAATTCAGTCACTTGCAGTGGATTTCAGTGGGGAACATGTTTTCACAGAGGGAAAAATAGAAATAGAATAGAAATGTTTGAATAAAAATCAGTGTGAGATCTTGGCAGAAACTGTTTTCGCTAAACAAAAATAATAAAACAATGATACACCTCTATTTCACTACTTTGATCTGATAGCTGTAGAAAGTAGTTAACGTGCATGCTCAGATTTGTTGTGAAGGGAAGTTGTAAAAGTTGTGAGAAACGTTAAACGTAAGAAAGGAAGGTGCAAAATACAGGGGCAGAGCATTTGTAAACATTTGGGGCTTAGCCAAAATTTAAGGGGCCATGTTTTCCGTCAGGCCTGACGAGCTTTGCAACCTATAGATGGCCATATTTCCCCAGTAGCTATAAGAGTTCCATTGATTGATTGATTGATTGTTTGATTGATTGATTGAGGGGAAATGACAACAAGTTGAAGTTATATTATAGACTTTATAAAAGACTCAGGACTTTTGGGAAAACATCTGCAGCTGGAACCCTTGCTCCCCCCGTGGCAAAATCAATCCCCCAAAGTCCAAATCCTTTAATCTTTAACTGTGGGTCAACTTCTAAAAACACTGGACTCTACATTTCCAACATTCCACGCATCCATTTTCTGTTTAAATGATTAGCCTCCAAGCCCAAATGATAACTAATTAACTAAATAGATATGCAGCAGAGGATTTGATTATGTTTCAGGAGTAGTTTGAAGTTTCCTTTTAGATATCTTTTCTCATTAAAGACAGAATCTGACATGAATTTAGGTCGATACCAGTCACTTCTTTCTATGGCAGAGGGAAGAGAAAATTTATGACACACCTTTCAAGCTTACAGAGGACACACACACACACACACACACACACACACACACACACACACACACACACACACACACACACACACACAATCTTATCATTTTATAAAGAAACCAATGCCAGTCAGTACCATTCTGACCTGCTGAGTCAACTCACACTCATTGTTGAACTGCTAATGAGTTTTGGCCTGAGTGAAACCAGGAGGTAGATGGCACCGAGTGGAGTGGCTGCCCCCCCCCCCCCCCCCCCCAGCACACACGTACGCACACACACACACACACACACACACACACACACACACACACACACTCCCATACCACAAATACCTTTGCTGCCTTCATTAAGGATTCTCAACACACATTACACTTCACGTTGTTTACTTACTGCTGCTAAATCTTTACCAGGATGAAACATTAACACAAGAGCAGAGGGGCTTGTTCTTGTTATGGGTTGTTGGCGCCCCCTATTGAATCTGCATTGCTCCTGCACTTACGGAAAGACTTCATCAAGAGTATGGACTCTGGACACAAAGTGGAAACACCACATGAAAGAGAAACACTTTCACTTTGAAGTAATGGTACAAATCCAGCTGCAACAGTGAGTCATAGAGCAGCTGCCAACCAGCAGCACTTATCAGTTATAAAAGATTACAATTAGCATTTGATTTGATATGTGAGTTCATAAAACAGCAGGTGACATTACAGAGTTTGAAAGAGGCAAAATCCAGTGTTTAGAAGTGAGGAGGGAAAAAAACAAAACAAAATTCAAGGCATATTACTTTGTTGTGGTGAAATGAAGCACAGGACAGTGTACTGAATTTGCTTTGTTATTTCTTCCGAAGCTCCAGGTAGCACGCCCCCATGTTGTGTTTTAGGCCACAGTCAGAACATGAACTGTTGGTGCAGCAAACTGAGGAAAATCCTTGTGCGATCAAAAGCTGCGTGTGGCTTTTGTGACGCACCTGTTCCCCAGCACTTTTACACATATGTGCAGAAACGCATGTTAAAGGTGCATCTGTGCAATAATATTAACTATACCAAGGGGAACAGTCTCGAAACCACTGACAAAGTTCACTGACAAAGAACATGACCGCTGACAGAATCATTTCTAAATGCCACCAAAGCCTCAGTAACGGTGATAGCATTGAATCAGCAGCCACAACACCTTCACAAAACCTGTGCATTGTGAGCTTTGTGACAGCGGCTGCTATTTGGAAACCGCTTCCATCCACGCACCACACACAGAGACACAGCACCTGGTGTAAAGTGACTGGAGCCTTGAGCAATGGAGGACAGAGTTACAAGTTTATGTCTAATGTCTGTGGGCGACTGTTAAAACACGGTGGGAGATCCGTGATGATGTGGACAGCCAGAACATGAGATGGATTAGACTCCATGTGATTAGACTGTTCCAGGCAGGTAATACCCCCCCTTCATGCACACGGCTTAAACAACTTCAGATTCATCGCATGGACACTTAGACTTAAATCTAATTCAGTGATGTCCCTAAATGGCAGATCTGAACAGGGATGGACATTTATGGAAAAACCCTGGAGCAAAGAGAGTGGACTTCTACGTCCTTCATCCCCACGAAAACTACAATTTTCTTCTTGAGGATTTGTGTGTCACATTTCATTAATGGTATGATAATATTTGAAGAAAAATAAATACCTTTCTGAATTCTTATACCATAATTTGAGTGTAGAAGAAGAACAAAAACGACAGGTGGAATTTTATTTAAAGAATTCTGTGTAAAAATATACGTTTATGTCAATATTTCAAGACCGAGCTGATTTACATGCTACAACCAAAGAGCAGAGCCCACAACATAACATGATTTCTGTGTTTTCCTTCGCAATGAATCAGCACTGTGTGTGTTTCCACTTGATGAACGTCTCACTTCGGTCCGCATTTCTTCTTTTCCTCATAGACGCTGTTCATCAAGACCCGTCGTGAGCGACTCAAACGTGGGCTACTTCTCCCCATTTTTCACCTTCAGCTGCAGCATGTGTGTTTGTGCGAGTGAGGCCTCAATCCATAATTCAACATGTGGTCCAGGTACTTTACGGTGAGTACATCTTATAAATTCAGACCTACAGGCTTGTTGGCTGAGGATCTTCATTCCAGCATCCAATCGGCCAAGGTCAGCGTGCCTTACTGTACGACCCTGGAGATGAGTTGAGAGAAAGTTTTTCTTCTCTGTGTCTGCTGTGACCGCAGCTCTCCTGGCTCTCCTGGCTCTCCTGTACTGCGGAATTAAATTATTTCTCGTAATTCGCTTTTTATTGCTTGTCAAGAAACGGCAACGTCGTGTAGAACAACGATGAGATAAAAAAATAACAATGAAACTAAGAAAACATGGGAAAAACATCACATGCACATGGGGGGTATCATAATGCTATCACTCACATGCCACCATAACAGTAGTATAATTATCACGCCTATATCTATATATCTCTTATAGCTGTAGTATAGTATAGCTGAGCACATAGCTGCTACTCACGCATCTTATGTTAATAGTATTTAAAGGCAGACATCACAGTACATTAGGTTCATTCCTATCTAAATAAGTATGACCATCCCTCCCATATACTGATCCCACCTTATTGGGAAAGCAACATCATCAGTACAGTACAATACAGGCTGTTTCTCACATATTGTATTCATATAGGGGCCCCATATTTTCCCAAAATGTTTAATTTAAAAAATAATTGTTCATAGTTTGGGATATATTTTGGTCGTTCCTCCCCACCACTCCTTAAAAGGGATGATATTTTTTGTTTTCCAGTGTCTGAGCACAATCCTACAACCTGTGGTAAAGGCCAGTCTGCACCCCTTCTGGTATTATGCCTAATAATACCAGAGTGCAGGGCTCTGCAGCATCTCTGTACCAAGTACTTTGCTGAGGAATGTTAATATCTTTTCCCATAAGTTCCCAGTCATTTGGCATTTATACAACAGTCGATGAGTGTGCCTCTGCTCCTTCAGCATGTATCTGAATCCCGTAGTTTTAGTCTCACCATCCTACAGGCAGCAACGTCTTTAAAGGTTTTTGCAGTGTTATGTGCTGAAAAAGGTTGTTGATTAAAAGATGACTTTTTTTGGTTTTAATTCGAAGAGAAAGCCAACTCATAAAGTGTTTGCCATAGAAGGAATTTAGCATCAAACAGCCATTCCATCGTGGCTTGCAAGTTTCTGAAATATTAATCCAGAAATGTAAACTTGAATCCTCAGACGTCTGGTTTGAAGCTTCCTCGCCAGAATAACTCCCCCATCACTCATACAAAAATGTAATCGCTGTGAAAGGGCCGATAATCAGGACTGGGAGTGCTGGTGTACCAAGGAATTCCAGGGGAGTGTGATCACAGCCAGGCTGGCGTTGAAAGCTCGTATCTGTGGCTTAGTGGGACACCAAAGTCCCAGAAGACCATGAGGAGAGTTAGCCGGTGGGAGGGAGCGAGGAGAATTTTTGTAAACCAGCAGGCCTCAAAATTTTCAGCCAGAAGGAAGCTGTTTTGTATCCACACGACAGGTGACAACAGCATCCTCAAAAGCAAGCCAATAACATGAAAAAGGAACCAAAGGAAAAATACACATTTTTAAAAGTTACCTCAAGTAAAGAATAAACTGTCAATGCTAATGTGGATATTTAGCATTTTAGCATACTGTTTAAAAATGCTGATATCTGCTATTTCAAACTGCAGCTCAGCCTTATGGGAATGTCAGTAGTTTTGCAGGAAAGGTTAGGGGAAGTTATTGTGATTCATCCAGAAGGAAACTGCAAAATGTATTTGAATGCCTGAACCAAAATTCATAGCAAGTCATCCAACAGTTATTAACAACTTTTTTTATTTAAAGCCAGAAATGTAACCCTTATGGTGCTAGAGGAATAGTCAGGGGATTACCAAGGTCAGAAGGAGTCATGGATGTCTGTACAAGATTTTGTGCCAATCCA
The DNA here is from genome assembly GCF_021018895.1 of Seriola aureovittata. NCBI lineage: Eukaryota > Metazoa > Chordata > Actinopteri > Carangiformes > Carangidae > Seriola > Seriola aureovittata. The sequence goes on from NC_079373.1 coordinate 24,828,386, forward strand.
TCAAGTGGATGCTGAGAAATATTTAATTCATGAGTCATTAGGATTCATTCTCTGGGCACCGCAAATATCTGTACCAAATATGAAAGCAATCACTCCAAAAATAAAAAATGTCAATGTCATGGCGGCACTAGAGGAAAAGCCAGAGGATCAATAAAGTGAATAGGATTCATCTTCAAGGGACCATGAATACCTGCACAAAACCATGTGACAATTCATCCAGTAGTTGCTGAGATATTTGGACCAAAGTGGTGAATCAACTGACTAACCTATAGAGCCACACCTCTAGTGTGGCTGCAAAAACAGCTCATCTATATCACCTCACAGTTGCCAAGAACCACATCCTGACTTCACCCAAAGGTTTCTACCTGCATGTTTAGACCCCTGCTTTAGATCAACAATTCAAACCCTCATCCATCTGCACTGGTGCTTCCCGCATTTCAACACAGCAGCTATTGAACTGGCACAAAGCAGACTACAACAGATCCTGTCAGGAGGTGTGGAAATACAGTCTCAATCGTCCCCATGGCGCTGCCTCCTCATACTTTGATGCGCTGCCAAGAAGATATTTCTCACACTGATACTCAGATGGCAGGGGAACAGAGAGGGACACAATCACTCAAAAATGATACATACAAAAGTTGTACTACTTTTATATCTTAACGCCTCATCGGTCTGCATCTTTTGATACCTCAACATTTTAGAGCCTTTTGAGTCTTGTGGGTGATTATTGTCTAAGTGGGAACAGTGTAATGAGTATCCGAGGTGACTAACCAGTGGCTGAGGGTGAGTCACAGACCGACCCCCCTTTTCACATGCTGCAGTTCTCAATGCTCCCTTTTTGTCCCTAGAGGTGATGAGTAGCTCCAGTGTCGACACAATGGCGGCACTGCAGGCCATTCAAGTTCTAGGCAGATTACAGGGCTTTTCAAATCCTCTGGTTTGATGCCTCATCATCCCAAATCTGAAACTGCACAATTGCTCAGCCACTTGTGCTGATGCTGGGGCCTCACTAAGGAGGGAGATAAAACCTCAATGATACTTTTGGGCTTCATCAATCATAATTTAAGTATTCAAGAACAACAAAACTTTTTTTAAAGTCAACTAAGATTGTCTTTTGAATGGATTTAGTTTAAAATGAAATGAAAATAGCAAAAGGGCGACACAGCCTGATGCAACAAGAGTAAAATTGTGTGCGTGTAGAACTGTAATGATAGATACAGTAATGATATATTATAGGACTCTATTGTTAGTTCAAAGCGGAGTCATGGATGAAAGAGAAGGTGAAGGACAGACAAAGTCGGGCTTGTTGTAAGACATAGATTACTATCATCGTTCCTCTCACTGCTGTAATAGTGGTATATAATACAGTGGCGACATGAGCACTGAAGTGACCCCACCAAAACAAACACAGAGCTACAGTGTTGGCATCGCATGAACACCGAGCCTTTTCAAAGGATGGATAAATTACAGTCTTGGAGGGAAAGGGAAAGGGCAAGGCAGCGGGGAAGAACTTAGCTGTCAGGTGGCAGTTCAGTTTGAAGCGCTCATTATGCAGCTCACTGGAGGCTTAACAGGTACCTCATGAATCTACCTGTTAATAACAAGGTTGCTAGAAAAACACAGATACCTGAAAAAAAAAAGTTGTTGTGATTTAGCTGTTGCTATGCATGTAGTAATATTACAGCACAGATGGATTATAAGGCAGCTTTTGCCAAAAGGTTAGCGTTAGTTGCAGCTTGAATTAAAACTTATAATCAAGCTCAAACTCAAGCTAACTATGTGACAAGCTAATATCCCAGTTAGCTAATCAGCTACCAGCCAGTTAGCTAACCAGCTAACCAGCTAACTGGGCAGTAGGCAAATTTAACACAACCTGAGGTAGAAAGTAACTAATTACATTACTATAACAATAAATATTTACAATTACATACCTGTACTTTACCTGAATATTAGAACTTTATGCTATAATTCAACGTCTCTAGCTTATTTCAAAGGCCAGTGTCCATGATACTTTGATACATGTTTTGACAGATAGCGTTAGCCATTTACAGATTAATATTTTACATACAAACCTATTATCAATTTATAACATGCAATGCGAAGATCAAACTAAACTAACCTAAGTATTTAAAATAGTCAAACTTAGTTCAGCCTTTGGCTACAGCATTAAAATGCTGCTCACAATCATGTGGTTTGCTAGCTAACAGGTTGACATAAACAGATTCATCAAATTTACATATGAATGTCCCATTTCTGTTACAATTGATGAATATATTTATATTAATGAATACAAGCGAAATCCATCTGTCCTATTGTATATGTGTCTGCAGATATGTGTGTATTTCACTTAAATTGCAGGGATTCAATTTCCGTCTGGTCCCCACAAGTTTATTTTGTGGGCACAACCTTCTTTTTTTTGGGGGGGGGGGGTCAAGTTTAGGTTGGGTTTCTTATAGCCCAAGGGCTGAGTTTAGGCTGGTAATGATGGGTAAGGTTAGCTTAATACAAGGCTTAATACAAAGACTTCAAAAGGGGCAAACACAAGTGATAGGTTTGTGTGTTTCTGCACATGTGGAAGTGTCATATTGCATGAATCAGGAAGATGTGATGAGCAAGACCTCTGTGACTAAAGGAATGCAATCAACCAGACTTCCTTCCACCAACGTCTCTGCTTCTTCTCAGTGCTCAAGCAGAATTCTTTGAACCTACTAAACCTAACAATCATTCCACCATCTGTGATAATATTTAACCAACCTCTCTGTTTCTCTCTGCCCCTCCCCCTCTGTCTCCGTGTGGCAGTGCGGTTTTTGTATTAAGTATTAGGTTACATTATATTTTTTGATGGTAGTGTGAAAAGGAATAAGATAGACAGTGAAACTGATCTCATTCCCCTTAACATCACATTCTTATAGCGCCATTAACTTTAGGAAAAACAGTGTTTGCTCGCCATCTAGTGGTGAGGGGGAAGGCGTACACAATGTGCCAGTATCTCTGTGTAATCACAGGGCTTTCCCCAGATTTTTTGTGATGATGAGGAAGACACGCTCATAATATGAACCATTACATTCTGAGCAAGGTACAGGTGTAAATGTGAGGGACTACATCAATATAAAAAGAAATACTGCTGTGAAAGAGCGAAATAAAAAAATCTTAATATAAACTCAGAAGTACTCACTCCGCATTATTAAGAATTAAATAGTTTATTTGTTGATCATCAGGAGCAATTTTTGCATTACAGCAGCAAAAGAAAAATACCAGAATAATAGATAAGAAAGAATACATAAATTAAGTTAGAAAGCTATATACAGTACATTACCCTAGACCTGTGCGTGCAAAACCGATAATACAGCTATTAATTTTGCAATATCCTTTTTTCTAATTAATTATTGAGGAATTATGCAAATGCCTGAGCTTCATGCTGCCCAGAACTACCACTTGTAATGCATGTTTGGAGTGTCATTGTCTTTTAAATTACTTGTTGTGTTTTGAATAAATGGCAAAAATTCCAATTTTAAAATGCCAATTTTCTATGATACTAAACTCAACATATGTATGTCAATATGTACGAATATGCCGACTTGTGCTTCAGGGAATAATGAGGGCATTTTCACAATTTTCTGACATTTTTATACACTGAAAAATCTATTGATTATTAAATTAAATAATTGAAATCATAATCAAACCTTTTGATAATGAAAATAATTGTAGGTTGCATCCTGACCGTACTCCTGTGATGGAATAATACTAGCTACTTAACACAGAAAACATTAAACTAAATTAAATATATAAATGGGCTGAATACAAACTAAACCAGTAAGTATTAAAACTAGATTTTGACACAAGGTCTTTCTACAAACAGATGGATGGAAGGCAGTTGATATATTGCTTTTTTTTGTTTTCTTTTAACGAACTGGTGAATAACCAAATCATGTAGACAGAAATGATATGGAGCAAGCCTGGGGTTGCCCAGGGTTGCTCCATATCATTTCTGGTAGTCCATCCTCCAGCCACTATAGACACAGACAGTGACTGAGAATCAGTCAAAACTAACTGAACCAAGCTGGGAAGCCACCCATTCGATGACGTCACGAGGCTCTGACAAGCTGGTGGTGCCGGAAGAAAAGATGGCGGATCATGAGGAGCAGCTATCCGACGAGGAAAAGGTAAGACGCCGATTTAATCACAGGTTTTATCCACCCAGCGGAGCACGTAAGCGCCCAAATTTTGGGTTGCATTCGTGTCCGTCTCCCGGTGTATCCTGGCGTCGTCTGGCGTTTTTATTGAATTTGTAGAAAACCCCAGGCCTCGGCACAACCGCTGCTGCTTCTGCTCTTATTATTTTTAGCTCAACTTCCGCTCATTTGCGAATCTCAAACGGAGGCTCCTTGTACGGTCCTGACTCAAAATAGGAGCCATGTACATATTATAAATTCATCTAAGCTCACCACCTACGCCCTTCTCGTTCTGTGGACATGTCATTTCGCCCCTGTGTCCCTGGTCGCTTGTGTTATGGAAGTTTTCATACACCAAAGATCGGTAGCTAGTTAGTTTAGCATAGCCGCAGCCCGCTATCAGATAGCCAGACTTGCTAACACGCCCTTTTCGCTCTTTGACACCGCTTTTCTGTCGTTACACATAAAAAATATTCTGAAGTGGTGATTTTACTGGTTATTTATTCCTTTCAAATAAGCCGTATGACCGCAACCATACGCGTTGCACAAGCTAGCTTGCTAACTAACTACTGCAGCTGTAGTAAGTAACGTTTCACTGTCAGTACAAATATGTGGGAACTTGTATGAGCTTCACTTGATCAACGACATGAAGGAAATGACCCAAAATGTAACATCACGCATATCAGTTATACTTTAGCAAAAGTATTCATACGTGCTTTATTACATTTTAAAGTCTATATGTGCAGCTGTAAAGGTCCAACACAAATATTTATTCTTTTAATAGCGGTGTAACAGAAAACTGTGGTAGTCAGTTTCACACTGGAGGCAAGTTTCACACCCCATCACACCCCTGCTAGTATCTGGCGGTACAAGCACTGTTCGCTTTCCTTTTACATTTCCTTAAGAGAGAACAAACACACACACAGCCAATACCTTATCTGATCTGTTTGCAGGAATCATACTTGCACTTTATTTTAATTTAGTTGGCAGACTTAGATTCAATGCACATTTTAGCCTGTGTTAAGCTTTATTTGCCTTTTGGTCAGGCAAACTGGAAACAGACCTTTTATCAGTGTGATAACTGCTGCTCCAGCCCTCAAGCCGAAACTATTTATTAATTAATTGACAATGTGATAGTTATAGAATCCCAATAAATTACTGGTTACAGCTGTAAAGATGTAAGTTATTGTAAATTTAATACTTGTCAGTGTTCATCAGAATTTGCCAGCAAAGTTGAGACATCTTATGAACTCCAATAAGTTACCATACCCATTAACCATACGTCTTAATGGGTGTATAAGCACGGAGGTATGTGCATACATGTATCTAATACCCTGTGTTGTTGCTTGTTAATATCACAGTAAACTATTACAAGCATTCTTTACTCTGTGGGTTATGTAATACACCATTCAGAGTTAGAACAACGCCTGGTTTTATTTTGTTCACTTCCAGCCTGAGTCAGAAGGTTTTTTTAGAGTTTAGGCAGCTCATTGACCCGCGGGTGTGACTGCATCACGCTCATCAACACACAGGCATCAGCTGTTAGTTCAACATTTTATTAGAGGCCTCGGGTGAGTGTGTGTGTGACTGCAGACACCTTGTGATTTTGTAAAGTAACACGTAAGTCTCACCATCAATAAAGTTTTCAGGTGCGTCCGATGTGAAGCTGTGGTAAAACGGTTAACAACTTTAGATGTTGGTGCTGTGAAGAGGATGGGAGCTCTTTACATCTCTTAACCACATTGGTTTCCACAATTGTTGAACCACTTTCACCGTTTGACCAGACAGTTTAATTTTGTAGAGCTGAAAGAATGCTTGTTGGCGACCTGCCAGGCAGACTGCAAATATTACGCAGTATTTAGCTGGTGGGAACTGTTAATTTCCTTCTGAGTATGATTGGTGTGAGACCAAAGTGGTTACATTATGCATCCATCCACTGTATGTTGTGCAGTTAATAGCAAAGCATTTCCGTGAAAATACTGCAGTTGCATTCTGTACTCTGAACGCCGTCTCTCCGGTGTATTTGCTCACAGCAATCAGCCATCTGCTCTGGCCCCTAAGCTCGTTTTATGCAGCTCAGAGAAAAACTGCAAAGGAAGGAAACAACTGTTGTCTCTGCCTAACATAATGACAGTGAGTTTAAATAACTTTTTCACTGGCCAGTCATGATTTGTAGAATTAAAGTAAAACTCCAAATGATGTTTGATGACCTGCCAGAGACGGTTAGATTGGACAAACCAAGCCACAGTCAGAATCTCCCGTCACAACTAATGGTACTTTCCCACACTGAGCGACGAATCTGCGAATGTTCTTTTGGTGGAATTCTAACCGGCTATGATCCGACATTACTGTGATGACTGTTTAATCTACTTTGGAAGAAATAGCACTTTTGATACGTAGCTTTAGAAAAGTTAACTGAGGAAATTTGGTTTTGTTTTTTTTATAGTGAGACATCTGCATGCATCTGTGTCAAATACAATAAATAGATTTGAGTTTGCCTCTGTAAAAATGCTTCCTGAATGTGTCCCAGGGGACTGGGGAATTTCTGTCCTGTTGCTGTTGTGGCTGTACATGTCACTGCGATTCTTAAAAAAGAAAAAAAAAAAAAGACCTAAAAGCTTCCTGGATGGGAATTAGTGAAAAGTCTCTTCCACTTGTTAAATGATTAAACAGCAAAATGAGTCTCCTCTCAGCCACAGATACGAAGTGCTGCTTGCAGTCTTTTTAAATCATTTGGGCACTGGCCTGCCAGCTTCCTGATTACAGCACAGAAACCACACGAGTATAACAGGAAACTCTTATTACTCAGTGCATTTGCTGTCTCTTCTTTTGTCTGTACGTAAGAACATTGGAAGGTGCCAGAATCAGAAACAAAGCACTTTTACTTCTTAACTTGTCAACTTGATTGTTTGTTATTTTAGGAAAAGACCTGAAACAATGACGTGGTAGCCTTTTTAATGGTGTATTATGGCTTTAAAAAAAACATCTGTAAAGGAGCTGGGTGTCTGCTGTGGTTCCTGTTTCAGAGAGAGGCAGAACTTTCTGTTCAGTTTAGTGAGGATGCATTATGTCATGAAAAGGCTTATATTCGAGAGAGGAAGTTTTATTGCTTTGATGCTGACGTGCTGTTAACATCAATTCCTATTGAACCTGATTTGATCATTCGTAAATTGGTCAGCTGTAATTTCACCATAGAAGCATCAGCGTTTTTGACTTTTACAGTTTAGTTGAACCTGTAGGTTGTTCAGCAAAAACAGCTTCATACAGTCAGAAGGTGGTGGTTTAAAGTTTTTTTTTTTTTTTTTACAAATATATTAATACCAAGATCATTAACTGTGCATAATGATTTTAGCTCTAAACTAGCAGGTAGTAAATCACTTGTCACGGGAAGTTAGCGCACATAATAGTCAGATAGTTAAACCAACATACAGAGGTCAGCATAGATAAATGAGCAAGCTAAACAAATGTTACAGTTCCTCTTTATCCCAGTCAGATTCCATAATAAGACATAAGACACAGCACTCCCTTTAAGTTTGGTGAGAATGTACTCGACACTGACTGAGATGTGTGTATGGATGCAGTCTTTGTTGGAGCTACAAGGTGTAAAGTATGAGAGAGTAGTATATAGCTATAGACCACAAACGCACCCTTTAACTGGTTCGTCGTCATCATACCTTTCTCACTTGTGGTTAATTACATGTGGCATGTATACAGGTAAAAACAGCAATGCCGCGATACATGTTGACGGTGCAGTAGCTAAAGAGACAGAAAAGAAAAGACTTTGAAGCAAGCAGCACAGAAAGTGTGTGAAGTTGGGAGCAGTGGCTTGATTCCCACTGGGGGCACCAATGTAATGAATGCATGTAGAGTAATTATGAGTGGAAACATTCACTGAATCCCATGTATAGAATTAAGCCCATCTAAATATTTAGGCTATGCATGTGACATGATCTGTATAAATATCGGGATGGTAGAAAAATTAAATCCAGAACTACAGAATTGCAATACAGAGTGCTTTATATCATACAATATATTACAGAAATAGAGATAAAATACATTCTTCTTGTTCCTCATACACACCAGACCGGCTGAATAACTCAGTTATTACACTGGAGACCAGAGAATCCCATTTGATCAAGTTTTTCTTTCTTAAAATTTCCAGTTTGAAAGGAGGAGTTTTATTTCTGTCTCGGTAAGAAGGGACATAAAGAAACCACAGATAAAGTATAATCCTCTTTAACACTGTGCACTAAATTAAATAATGGTGTGGTTAAACCATCCCTCATTTTACTGGCGAGCCACTGGAAACTCCCAGCAGCCCTGAGCTCGGCTCAGCTTGTGAATAGCTGTCTTTAGACCATAGTTGGATGCTGAAACTTAGTGGCATCTCCCTTTAACTGAAGAATGCGAAAGACAGAGGAGTGCTGTCTATACGTGCCTGCAGCAGTGTCAGAGATCTGGAGATGAGGAAACAACTATGCATGAGTTTTTGTCTCAACCCCTGGGTAGAGTACAGTGTCTTCAGGGCCCAAACTGGTGCCTTGTTCAAGGGGTAGAACAAGCTGGAGCCTCCTTAGTTGATCTTCAGGCAGAGAACTCCCCCTTTTCTCCTGAGGACAGTTTTGAGAGCGATTACTTCTGTTGAAACTTTCTAGATTAGTAAGCAACTTTAGAAACTTTGCTTTAAGCCAGATAACAAACCAGTTGACCCAGGAGTTTCCTATAAAATGATAGATGTTAATTTGTAAAGACCAGTGGCTTTTCTCACTGTGGTGTCTGCATACTGGAGGCTGTAATGCAAGCCAGTGATATTCCATATATTGCATAGCTGGCTGCTTAAGGTAAAGTGACACTGCTTTTACCAGCACAGTGTAAGGATAAGTCATCGGGGTGGGCTGAAGGTGACAAATGAGCACATTGAAAGTTGACATGGCAGCATTATTCAGGTTCAGTATTTATGCAGCAGAGCGAGGGCAAGGTCACGAGTTTGATCCCTCTCAAAGTAAATATAGTAGCATGTGTGTTTTGCCTTTTTGTAAAGGCATCTCTGGTGCTCATACCTTGCAATGGGTGCCCGTCAATATATATATTTTTTTTTTTACCATTTTTGGACTTTGGCGACAGCAATGCACGCCGTTACACACATCCATGTTTACTTTTGATTTGATTTTTTCTGACATTGTAGCTCACGAATGGAAGCGCAGGCGGCAAAATCTCATGTGCTGTTGAAGCCATGAGTCGGGGGAGTTTTGTCACTGGCAGAGCTGCATTATCTCCAAACTTTCACAAACGTCTGACAAGTATGAGGGCAGAGAGACGCCCTCACTCTGTCCTCACCTGCTCAATAAAGAACGTTTGATACTACGGGTCAGGTTAGAGACCTCCTTCAGGTAGGAATAGGGTGAATATCTTTATATACAAAAAACAGGGCTCACAGTGACCGATCATCATAAACTTTCCATTAGTGCCAATAGCCTACACCTTGTGGCTCAGAGTGAACTACTCCTGCAATTTTTCTCACCATTTGACCTTAACTGGATATAGATCTGTATACTACATCTTGTATTAAAATCACATTTATTAGTCCCATAGAAATTTGAATATAGAAATCAAAATATAAAAATGTCGCACATCTGACAGGAAAATAAAGTTGACGAATTACCATGCAACTTTTAAGCAAGTGTGAAGTTAAGTTATGAATACATGACTGAGATGAACTGAAACTGATGGCTGCCTGAGCAGAAAGAATGAAGAACTGAATATAATTGTTTCAATAAAGCGACAGGTTTCTGTTTCTGAGAGTGTGTATCTCCAACTTCACAGACCCTTATTTCTTCATTTTAATCCTGAGTCGACGCACCGCCACCTCCTGATTTTCATTAGCGGAGGAACATTTCTAGTGTGCCCATGGCTGCCTGTCATCCCGCTGTGGACTTAATATTCATGAATTATTGCACCCACATCCCAGCCCATCCCCCCCCCCCCCCCAATATTCACCCACATCTGCCTGGTTTCCCTCTAAACTTGGCCCTATCTGTGGTGTAGCATTTCAAGGCGCCAGGGCCGCCTTCTCCCTCTCTATCTAGGATATTGAAATGGAGGCATGCCAGAGAAGAGGATCAAAGTCAGGGAGATGATGCAGCTTAAAATGCCCGCCGGACAAAATATTGCCTCAGTTTATTCCTGCTGGGGTTTTTTTTTTTTGTTTTGTTTTTTTATTCTCCCATCATGGATCTGGATTGGCATGATAAGGCGATTTTGATGCCAGGATTTGGATAAGTGTGGTTTCAGTGTCAGTGGGTGTCGTTTGTGATCAAGAAAAGGGTGCTCCCTGAGAGGGTGTTGGGATAGTGTAGTGGGAGTGTCTGTATCAAGCAAAGGAGGGGTTGTTGGGTAATATGAGGATGAATATACAGTGAGCAAGTTGAAAGAAAAGAGACCAGCTGGTGTCTAGGCCACGAGAGCACAAAGACATGAGAAGCCCACACTACAGGGGGTGCCTATGTCCCACGGGCTTTGTGTGTGTGTTGCTCCAGTGTTATTATTCCAGCTCCATGGTTGGACTCCAGACTCCATTCCCTGAGAATCTGTAGAAAGATAAAGGAATTGACTGTGGGAGATGATAAAAAAAAAGCCCTTATTTCAAGTAAAAGAAAGACTTTGTCCAATATCGCGATAACTGTGACTAAGACATGTTCAGATAACACACACAGCAGCTGTCAGCCATAATTACCTGCTATCACTTTGCTCCTGTTCTCGTTCTTGACGTTTGAGAAGGTGGAATGAAATTACTATTACTATTTAAATTATTATCAAAATTATTGCTGTTCAATTTTCTGATGATGGGCTTATCGATCAACTAAAACTTTCCGTGCTAGTCTAATAGCAGATATCGGATCAGTGCTCGTTTCTAGTGGATTGATCCAAGGCCATGGGTCAGTGTTTGTAATCCAAAGATAGGTAAGACAGGTTAAAAGGTAATCAGCAGTAACCCAGTGAGACCAAGTAGCAGAGTTTGTCTGACAGGTTTCATTCACCAAAGACTGTGAGTTAGTTAAAATAGTTCCCTGTAGAGAATCTTCTGCTCAATCTCGGCCCTTCGTCTTGCACGTGGCAGTCAGTACTCAAGGCTAAAACTAGGTCTCAGAGCGCTGAAGTGTCCCAGTAGCCTGTGTCCCAGCGTAACACACTGCCACTCGAAGGAACATTTAACCTTGGAGCTCAACATTCAAACTGCTGCTCTGCAGTAATTACCCCTGCACAGGAGGTTATAATTTGTCTGCTAGCTCAGACTTTTAACACATTTAAGTTAGGTTTGGTTTAAAGCTTAAAAACTGACCAAATTACAACATCTACCTCCATTTTATTTGACTTTGTGAAATCTCTGCTTGAATTCCTTCATGGTAAGAAGCTGGTAAAATAACGTATGAAGCAGACTACTTCCTCCTGACTTGTGCAGTAGGTTTGTGGTCTTGGCAGTTGATGTACCATCTTGCTATCTAACAACAGCACAATTAGATTGAGTTCCTTAATCCATATTATTATAGGCAATGAAAAAATGGTTATAACCTTGTTTCCAGAACAGTATTTGTATGAAGTGTCACTGTAAACTAGAGATATGCACAAGTATTCAACAAAACAATTAAATGTTGCTACCCTTGCTAGTCGGAACCAAATTTACTCTGCATCCCTAATGCGCCGGGTAACTGTTGCGTCTAAGATGTTACGCAGCTGCCCGCCACTAGCCTGGATGTTGTAAACCAGCAAGGTGGGAAGTGGGTCTGATGACATCTCATAAAGTCAGGTACAGTTTGGCTGTATTTAGATATGGAAAATAAAAATAAGGTTGAATGTAGGCTGTGTCAGAACAAAGTGGCACAGGCATGTGGATGTTAAGCTCCAAGGAAAGATGGCTGCTGGTGCTAGCACTGCTAATGTTAGCAAATCACTCGGCAAACCAATATGACATAGTTTACCTGCAGACGCTGTGATCCCTCTTAATTTCTGATTAAATTGAGGTGAATTTGGACTGTTTACTTGACTAGTCTAGATCTAAATTACCATTTAAGCTACTGAGAAATTCGTCCTGAGGACCATCCCTCCTGTAATCCTGTAAACACAGAGCAATGATGTTTAATATGGAAATAACCAAAAATTAGTACTTTCATTTCATGTTTCATTCCTGTGTTGTCTGAGCAGGATGAAGGCTCTCGTCTCACTGCATTAGTGGAACTGGTTTCATGTACTTAGGGGAAGAGGAAGTACTACCCTGTTTTAACTAGCTTTTAACAGTCAGTGCCTTACTCATAATCCGCTAATGGAGTATCTCTCCTCTCTCTTGTCAGTGATTCATTTGAACCCACATTGTGCTCCCTTGGCTTCATCTCCTCCGCTCTCCATGCACTTTAAAACGGTTAGCATGGCTCTGATGTGATTGTAAAACCAATCCCTGTTCATTCCTTTGCAGTCTTTTACTGGTCTCTCCCCCAGTTGTTCACAGAGGAATTATGTCTTCAGCAGTGTTAATTTGTTCAGTGTATTTCTGTTTATATCCTAAAAGCACCAACTGTCTATGGACATTGAATATTTTGTCTAGACTTTTATTCTTGTCAGGTTCTTCCATGACCCGCCTGTCTTAAGGCTGGTGAGTTGGAAACTAAATTTCCTGTAGGTGTGACTGTATTTGTCTTTCTCTGTGTGTCAGCCCTGTAATAGACTGGCAGCTTGTTAAAGGTGTACCTTGCCTCTTGCCAAAGGCATGCTGGGTAAGGCTTCAGCCCCCTCATGAACCTGAATAGGATAAGAGGTTCAGAAAATGGATTTATGACAATCATTACGCTATTACATTACACTGAAATGGCAAGACAAGACACAGAAAAGACATTGAAAAGCATAGTGTAATGTTGTTATTGCTGATTATGAGACTGTGGGTCTGCTGAACTTAGGCTCTATTAATAGACTTTATTGAAACCAGATCTGGGCATAGAGAGAGGTCAGTTTGGTGTCAGATGTTTCAGTTTGGTGAGGTCAGTTTATTTTGTCGTTACACCTGCATGTTTATAAATGGATTTAAAGATCAAACTATCAATCGATTAATTTGTGAAAAATATTTGGTGTGGATAGGAGACCAAAATAGAGGAACTTTGTTTTATCTTTTATTTATCTGTGGTGTGAATGTGGCCCAAGATATGCACACATAGACAGGTAATTTACTTTGGTTCAGATCAAGAGAAAACTAGATTCAACCACACCAGATTACTGTTTTTTAAATTTGTTTTCTGGAATAAAAATGACAGACTTACTGCACCGGGGGGCTTTGACAAATATCTGATCATTAAGGTCAGATGAACTACAGGCAGACAGCCTGTTCCAAGAAGCATCTGAATGAAACCCAGAACTTCAGTCCCTGACACAGATGTGAGATTTAACTGATCGGGATGACTTGGGTTCACTACAGTGTAAACCTTGGGACTTCTTGGGACAGGCCCCTGGAGTATCTGGGCGATGCTGTCTGCATATGGAAAGTGTGTTTACACTGCCGGGCCGTCCCGGATAATGAGGGAGACCCAATGCAAATGACTCTTCCCACAGGGTTTTCAAGTCACAAACACACGTTCAGCTTAATGGGGTCATGATGATGATCTCATGACAAAAGATTAGATTAATGCAGATAAACTTTGATCTCAACATTACACACACACACACATACAGGCGCAGACACACACATGTTCCTCCCCGAGTGCCTTCCTTTCTCTCAGCATCGCTCATTAGCGAGAATCAATCTGCAGCTCTGCGCGAGTGCCGGAGCACTTGTATACACACACTGCTAATAGGGGCCCAGGGGAAACACACAAACACACACACACCCTCACACACATACATATAAACACCTTTCACCAGCCTGTGAGATGTGTGGGGGGGGGCACTGAACCACTGTGCCCTGTGAGTGATAGAGGGAGGTAAAGAGATACAGAGGTAGGAAGAGAGAGAGAGAGAGTGTATTAGTCCTCAGCACATTTTTATGTCCATATATGGTTGTAAACCTTGCGGGGGAGGGAGGGGCTGTCGTCTCGCTGTCAGTTTGACATGTGACCTGGAAACAGGAAGTGTTGTGGTGCAGAAGAGAAGTGAGGAGGAGGAAAAATGACTGCTCAGATGTGTTGTAGACTGAGAGAGACACTGAAGCGCCTCACTCCACCCTCCAACCTCCACACCAGTGACACAGTAACATTACACCCCCTGTTGGCCACAATGCAGATATATATATATATAGTCGGTGTTTACATTGTGAAATCTGGGCATTAAGTTAGTGCAGTTACAGTGAGAGCAGCACTGGGGTAGTTCACAACTTAAGCAGACTTACAAAGGACAGAGCAGTGGTGGAGGAAGTGTAGAGATCCTTTACTCAAGTAAAAGTATGAATACAATAGTGTAAAAATATTTCTGCAGGTTCTGCATTTAAGTAAAAGTATTACAGCAATTAAAGTATGAAATGTGAAAAGCACTCATTATTTCTTTCTATCTTTTCAATGTGTTTGAAAATGCTGAGTTGTCACCAACATGTAGACATATGTATGATGTTCTTAAAATACTGCTCTGTCAGTCTAGTCAGATTATTTTTACCTGTCTGTCAGAAATCAATTCTCACTTTCAGAAACGTGTGCGAGAACCTTGACAGATGTCACAATAACAGATCGCTGACCTTATTAATGAAAATCATAAACAAACTGGTTGTAGTTATCCCACCATAATGGAAGACGACACCTGTTATAAGAAAATTAAAACTTTCTGATGGGATGAAGATTCTTGCAGTGCTTGCACTCTGCAAAATGTAAATCTAGCAATCAGATGAATATAGTGCAGTAAAAAGTAAAATAGTTCCTCTAACATTTTGTAGACTAGATGTACAAAGTAATAGGAAGCGGAAATACACATGCACATAAAACTACTGGAGTACAGTACTTGAGTAAATGTACTTAGTTACTTTCCACCACTGTGGCTGAGAGTTTCATCTTGTGATAAAGTAGACAATTGTGACACATTTCACAGACCAGCAGTCTGACTTATACTTGAATACATGTAAATATTTTAAATATGATATTGAGCATGTGCTAAATCTTAAATGTTGTTGTTAAAACCTATTTAGACGCGTATGTGAGGGCTGGGTTGGAGGTGCATAGATGGAGGAGGGGTTCTTAATATTAATATGTCAATCTGAAAAATTGATCACAATAACAATGAAATGTTGAGCTGTAGTCTCAGATTTTGGACGGTGTGTCTGTGTTTGCTGAGTGACCCCCCCAGCCTTAACCTGTACCTGTACTTTGTGTCTTTGTGTGCAGGTACGCATAGCAGCTAACTTCGTCATCCACGCCCCACCAGGAGAGTTCAACGAAGTTTTCAATGGTGAGTTCTTTTCCTCTACATAGAGTGTGTGTGTGTGTGTGTGTGTGTGTGTGTGTGTGTGTGTGTGTGTGTCATAAACTTATTAATAATTCCTGGAGGGTGAAGGGTGATGTAATTGCTTGCTTGGCTCTGTTTGAATTTAATGTATGATTTGATTTGAGGAGTGCACAACTTGATAATGTGAGACACAGATTCATCACAGCATATAAAAAGTATTTAGGACACTGTCTGAAATACAAAAACAGAACCTTTTGTCTGGAGCAAAATTTAATTTAATGGACCTTAGGTGACTTTCATTTCTTCCTACAGCATTGCTGGTTTATTTGCATGCGCTTGAATATAACATGTTATTAGATATTTTCGGTTTTGTCACTTAGAAAATTTCAATTTTCAAACTCCTGGATAAACAAAGATTCTGGATAAGGATACACTGAGTTTGGTTTGAATTTACTTTTGTGATTTCTCACTACTTATTGGCCTGTATAAACACCAAAAACAATATATTTGCGATTAGCTAATATTGGCTGAAATACTGCTGAGGTTGAATAATGCAGAGGGTTTTGGTCATTTGTTATATGAATATTGAGATTGCCTTCTACATGATTATTTTAGAGTCACAATCCTCCTTGCCATTACCTCCACTTAAGGAACAGCTTGACACGAAGACAAATCTTCTTTAATCTGTTGTTTTGTTGTAGAGTTTACATGGATAATTCATGTTAACAGAATACACAACAGCCTTACACTAGTGCAGCACAGTTAATCACACCTAAATGGAGTGAAACCATCAATGTTATTACTTATGTCTGTGATTGTTCTGCAATGAATCACCAAGGACTTATTATTAGTTTTTAATACACAACAGTGACTTTTACTCCACTGGCTGTTTACAAACTATCCACTGTATCTAAGTGAGTCATTTTCAAATGAGTAAATACATCATATTTCTGATGCATTAGGTGGATTGTGTAGGTTTATTGTCAAATGAGTTGCTTTTCGGAGTTCAGTGACTCTCGGCAGTTGAGCAGAAAGTTTATTTTAGTCTCTGTAGGCGTGCTAGTCGCACCGACTGCTGCAGTTTTTAACATGCGAGATGTTAGAGGGTGAAGCCTGATCCCACTTCTGCCTTGTGAAAACAATTGTTTCATGTCGTCTTTCTGACATGAAATAAAATAAGTAAGGAGGAATTTAAAATATCTTGGGTCAGGAAAGTGCTGATTTAGGAGACGTAATGGAGCTCGACAAAATGTAAGGAAAACTGTGCGACTCTGCTTTGGAGGAATCGTAGCTGGAGCTCACCCTGCAGCAAGTGTTGACACCACAATGTCAGAGTAGCGCCCCTTGAGACTGTGTGTGTGTGTGTGTGTGTGTGTATGTGTTTTGGCTTTGTTAAAGCTTCGTCCTGCCTCGATAAATGTCGTCACCTCAGAGGAGCGCCGGGGGGCTGTCTGTCTGCTTCTTATCACAGCCTGACAGCCACACACACACTAAAACACAATCCCCTATTGCCTCTTTGCCCCCTTTCATCTCTGTGTGATTTTACAGCCGTTTCCACTGAGCTAATTTACCATGTCTGCTTCACTCCCTTGACATAAATGCTGCAAAGATTGACTGCAGGCAGCTTTGTCTTTTGTGTGCGCGTGTGTGTGTCACAGTGCTAATCTGCTGTACCTGTCTTCTCTCTCCTCTCCTACTTCCTCTTCCCTCCTCTTTTTTCTTACTCTCTCCTAATCTCTTTATTTTACTCCTCAGATGTGCGATTGCTGCTCAACAATGACAATCTTCTCAGGGAAGGTGCAGCTCAGTAAGTCGTCCCCCCCCCCCTTGTTCTACATCCAGCTCTTGAAAAGTGATTTTAGAATTTGCAAAAAGACTTGAAAGTATGGAGAGAAACATGGGTCAAAGTTCAGCAAGCAGCGCCTCTGTATCTCTAAACACTGGTTGTTGGGTGGATGTCCAGCCTTTTTATTTACTTTTTTAAATATGATCCTGCAGTAAATGAAAATGAAAGGGAAAGGAGTCTTAAGATGTAGACTCATTATGGCTTTAGTTTACATCCATATTACCATTTAAATACAGTCTAGAAATGATGTTTGGACAAAGTGCTGAGTTTAAAGTATGAAGTGTATGAATACATTTTTTTTGCCTGTCTTTGCAGTGCATTTGCACAGTACAACTTGGACCAGTTTACCCCAGTGAAAATCGAGGGCTACGAAGAACAGGTGAGTTGATGTGTGATGTAATCTTGTGTATGTTGTTAATCCAGTTCATGTCCATATGTGTCACTCATCAGGTAGGACTCCACAGTTACTAGTGTGTTACTACCAGCCTCGACACTGTGCGGCCGGCTGGGCCTCGTCCTTTCCGACCGTTATACCTACATTTCACACACTGGCTGAAACCTTCAACGCCGACTGAGTGCTCATGTTTATAAGTTAGTTACAATAAGTTTATATTGTGATGTCCCATTAATAGTTCAAGCAGACTACAAGGGTGAAAAAAATGTACTTAGCGTGGCAACAAATGAACATGGAAGTGTGTAAAAGCTGTGATTATTTAAATTATTTTAACGCAGAGTAATAACTAAAATAATGTTATAATCTCAAACACATGGATATTTCACAGTTCATAATCTATATCCATATGGGTTTAACAGTCACGTGTTATTGTACACGTCAGTCTCTCAGTGTAGCTCTATGACAGTGTAACACAGTTTGCTTTGCAAATGTTAAAACAGTGGAAAGAAGAGACAATAACAGAAACATAATACCAGCATTGTGAAGTGGGGAAAGCAACAAGCTCATTCAGTTTTTATTATTGTTGCACTAGTATCACGGCCTTATGGGAATTAAAGCAGAGACAGAGACACCAGTCCCAGTGGTCCTTCGCCTCCTCAGGAAACAAGATCACAAACACGTCTTTATTTTAATGTCATTGTGCTGGTGTCTGAGTTTGTGTGAAGGTTGAACACGGCGGTGAAGCCTCAGCAATGATTGCAGTGTCTTATGTAATGATGTCATCATGTCCCTCTGTTCCCACATCACGGGTTGAAACTCCCCTGTCTTATACCCAGCAGGCTGAGCTGAGTGTCGAGGTGGAAGACAGCAGATGGAAAGTTCAGGCTGATGCCTGTGTTCCCATTTGAATTTACGTCTTCACTCTTCTCTCCATTTCCACAAAATCTCCTGCCTTCTGATATCTGATTGTTTGTTACGTTTGTCTTTTTACTTGTTTAATTTTTCTTTTTTATCTCTCTTTGTCTTGTTTCTTATTTTTCATCTGGCTTTCCTTTTTTCCTTTTCCATTTCTTATTTTTCTTATCCTTCCTCTAATTCTCCTCTAAATTCTTCTTCTCTCCAGGTCTTAATCACAGAGCATGGTGACCTTGGAAATGGCCGGGTCCTGGACCCCAAGAACAAGATCTCCTTCAAGTTCGACCACCTGAGGAAGGAGGCCAGCGACCCGCGGCCTCATGACGTCGACGGCTCCCTGGAGGGCTGGAGGAGCGCCGTGGACTCAGCCGTCAGGGCCTACGTCAAGGAGCACTATCCCAGCGGAGTCTGCACCGTACGTCCCAGCCCACTTCGTAATCTTCGTTGCTGTATTCTCAGTAACTAAAAGTAACACTTCAGCTCAAAAACATGAAAATTCTGTCGTTGTGTTTTACTTTCAAGATGCAGTTTTGCTGCCACAGTTGCCTTCTCTCCGACAGTTGATGAATGAAATCTGATTGTTTTAGAGTAAAACAGTTTTTACAGTATGACCCGAACGTTAGGAAAGCAGAAGCTGGTGCGTCCTGCAGTTCGCTTTAAAATACAGCAAATGTAAAACCAAAGCAGGCGTGGATGTATAACACCTTGCACTATGCAAATAGTGGTTTGACTACCTTAGATACGGCCCGAAAAACTGTTTTTATAAAAGACAACCCACACGTTCAACACTTTTTTTTTTTTTTTTTTAGATTATCATAAACATGTTTAGTTAAAATGTGGGATTGTTATCTGGCACCAGATACCAGTCTTCATTATATCCATTTATCTAAAGTGTCTGGTCAGAGTGAGCAAAGGCAACAAGAACTATTTCAACCCATCTTGTACACTGCAGGATTTAATGGTAGGCCTATATTTAGAAATTGTTGCAGTTCACTCTGTAAAGCTCCTGTTGTGCTTCTTATTTATTAATGCGAAGTGAACAAAACACTTCTGTCGCAGACACAAAACAGTTGTACTCTATGTGGTTTGCTTGATTGCCTCTGAAGACACTGTGCGTATTACAATCTCTAAGTTGCAGGTTGGCATGTGATTAATTTTGTAGCTGTTAACCACAAACCACCGTGTGATTCATCCGATGCACATGTGCAGCAGTAAAGAAGAAGTTGTGGTCATCAACTAGCAGGGGAAGGTGAAAAACTGTTGGCATGTGAATTCAGGTCTGACAGTGTCGTTGCTTTTCCCCGTTTAGATTTACGGGAAAACCATCGATGGACATCAAACCATCATCGTGTGCATCGAGTGCCATCAGTTTCAACCAAAAAACTTCTGGTAGGTTTCAGTCACTTACTTAATGCATCTTTCATTTTGCATCAGTGAGATTTGAAACCTCTGAGAGATATATATATATATATATATATATATATATATATAATATTTTCTTCTTTCTACGCAGCATGTACAATTCCCCACGATGGTTTCTAAATCATCATCCTAAACGGCATCTTAAAAAAAAAAAAAAAAAATGTTGAAATTATGAAGATCTTCAAAAGCCTAAAATGTTGTTTGATATGTACAAGAGGCTTCGAAGGCATTACTTTAATTGGCACTTAACTCTGGAGCACTAGACTGTTGGCCCTTGTAAGTGTTGCTGAGTTGTTTGTGATCGGGTTAATCTAATTGGATAAGAACTGTACCAATCCTCTTTGGTGCTGGGTTTTCCAGACCTTATGGGTTGTTTGGTGTAATGATCCCTCAGCTTCTGTATGCAGCTGCCACTGGTATCAGCAATAGTAAATATAATTAAAAGATATATATATATGCTTTTCCTCTTCAGTGTTTGCTTCCAGGTTTATAATTGGACATAATTTGGTATTTAGATTCACCTATTTTATGTGATTTAGAGCTTTTCCTCCCTGCTTTAGAAGGAAACTCTTGCTCTTGACATTTCTGTAAATTGGACTACTGCTCCTCATGTAATAAAAGAAGAAATCTGACATCATCTCATTAATGAAAAAAAGTTGTTTTATATCAGATGATGGTAGCTGCATGGAGACATTTAATAGTCTCCATGCTAATTTATTTATATGTGTACAGAGGAGGGATATCTTTCGAGTTATCTTTATAAAAGTCTTGGTGTTATATAATGATGATTATTAAGAAGTTTCGGGAGCTCTGCTGGAGGGATGAAACGGATCATACTGTGGTTGTGATGATGATAGTGATGGTGGGTGTCGGTCCAAAATCTCCTACAGGTGTTAAATCAGGTTGAGATCTAGTGACTGTGGTTGACAACATTTTCATACCTAACCATTCAGTGACGTGTTATTGCCTGTGTTATTTAAATATCAAATCTTGAGCCAGCTTATACACTGGTTTCATCAGTACAATAACTCTTTATGTTTAAATATGTCATAATACAAGATGTGACATAAGGACGCTCGAGTGAGAACATCCTGCAGTGCTTCCTATCTCTCTGGATTTTTTTTTTTTTTTTTTACAAAGCTCAAGATAATGTTTAGCTTCTAGATCTTAACTAACAAAGTGACAAAGTGTGGTAAATATTTCTGTTTCCTGAGGCAGACGTGTTGTTTTGTTTTGTTTTTTTTCAGCGAGGTACACAGTTTCAGATTCAGTTTGGTCCTGTGTGATGGGACGGCCCTGTAAAGCGAGGAGCATTCATTTTTGTGTGATATCGTTGTAAGGAGTGGTGTTAAGAGGTGTAATGAGTGATTAAAGTCTGGTTTTTGTCTCTTCATCTTCGCACAGGAATGGACGCTGGAGGTCAGAATGGAAATTTACCATCTCCCCCTCCACCACTCAAGTGGCAGGAATCATGAAAATCCAGGTACTTGGTTTAAATAATCCACTCTGTGAAGCGATAGACACATTTGTTGTTACAACGCACAAAGTACAATGATATAAATATTTCTGTCACACTCGTGTCACATGTTTCTACTTCATCAACAAGACTCTTTCTTTGGTTTTCTGCTGCTTCTTTCATCAGAGTCTTTGTGGTCTTGATATTATTTCCTTCGTGGAGATACAGGATGAATTTTTTCGGCTCCAAATGAACTGAACCTAAACTTTTGTCTTTTCCAGGTTCATTACTATGAGGATGGAAATGTTCAGCTGGTGAGCCACAAAGAGGTCCAGGAGTCCATGTCAATTTCTGTGAGTATAGCTGAACACCTTTTTGTTTGTGTGTACGCACACAGACGAGGAAATATAACATGTCGTCGCCGTCAACAAATTTCATTCAAGCCATTCTAGTCATCCCAGATATAATTCATGACGTCTGATGTATTGAACATATTACTTCCACTGTTTCCCATCCACCCCAGTTGTGGTTTTACCAGCTGAAGAACCAGTTTTAACCTGCTGACAGTTGCCTGGGAATGTGTTTTCACTAAATTGTTTGCAGTTTGGAGGTGTTAGTTTTGGTTGCACCTTCCCCCAGTCTTTTGTTTATGACACTTTTCCCCCTCGACTCTTAAAATTAATTATGTGCGTCTTCCTGTCACCTTTCAGAACGAGGCTTCAACTGCAAAGGAGTTTGTTAAGATCATGGAGGCTGCAGAGAACGACTATCAGGTATGTAATCTGAAATGGATATTCTGAGTTCAGTATGATTTCCGTTTGTTGCTGGGAAATTGAACTGTCACCTTAGCTTGTGTGGAAAGAGGATTGTTCCGTTTCCAGTCAGGGTTGACACACACACACACACACACATCTGAAACTTTCAATTATTGATTTATGGATAGGATTTTTAGGGGGAGGTATGAGGTTGGCTGAAACGAGACATCATGTTTTACTCTTGCCAGGATTTTCCAAGTTTTTCTCTTAGTCTACGAGCGATGGAAAGCTGAGTCACTGATGAATTCGGATGTTTTATTTTAACAGAGACTGCTCTTCCACAGCTGCCCACTCATTAAAAGAAACTAAAGATGGCACAAAACACTGTCATACATAAATTGTATTCTATTTATTTATTTTTAAATCTTGGGTATTTTGAAATGTAATTTGAAAAACAAATCAAGCGAACATCCTGAGACAATCTAAAAAGTTAAGTTAAAGTTAAAAGTTTTAATTCATCATCCTACACATTCGGCCTCTGGCAGCGAGAAACGTTTTCAAATTTGAATCTATTTGAAAGATTTTATGGAATATATTCTTATTTCCTTTCCTCTCTCCCATCTCTCTGTTGTTCACTTCAGACGGCCATCAATGAGAATTACCAGACCATGTCGGACACTACCTTCAAAGCCTTACGCCGCCAGCTTCCTGTGACACGCACCAAGATCGACTGGAACAAGATCCTGAGCTACAAGATCGGCAAGGAGATGCAGAACGCTTAAAAACAACGGAGAAGATAACAGACAACTCCCACCCCCACCCACCCACCCCACCCCAAACCCACCCCACCCCCTCCCCTCCCAAACAACGTTGCATGACTGGATAGTTGTATCGTCTTTGTACAAAAATTAGAGAAACAGGGGCAAAGAAAGGTTTGGTCTCATAGTCAGATGTCACCTTACACATTGGATGTCTCCTTTTATCGATGTTATTTTGTTTTTATACAGACACAGTTAACTCCACTGTATATTGAATCTATGATGATAATCGTATTTGGGAAACTATAACTTGAGTAAAGATTACAAGACATAGGAAAGGGGGCGGACACTTGTATGCAAAAAACACCCTTATAAAGTACAATATCACGTGTGCAATATTTATTGTGTCAGTGAGACCATACCTTTTATTTGACCTGCTAAAAAACGGTTTAAATTTGCAATGATGGTGAAACAAATGATTTCTGGGAGAATTTTGTCTGCAATTTACTAAAGAGCTCAGATATTATGGCTGAAAAGAATGACTCCCTTCACTTCACGGTTAATGTCCCATACGGTCAACGAAAAAAGAAGAAGAAAAAAAAAGAAAGGTTCTTTGTGTTCATTGACTGGTAACTTTGGCACAAGCAGTCAACCACTGTCAGCCACTCAATGTTCTTGTTCCTTCATTTTGGTACTCCCCTCACCGTTTGTCCTGTATGTGAGATCTCAAGCTCGCAGTGCTCCTGGCTAAATTGCCTTCTTGACTTGACATCCTCTGAACTCTCACTCAGCGCAGGGAGTTCTGTGACCACCTAACAAGCTTAATTAACAAAAGTCATCAATCGCTAAGTAATGTGCATAATGTCCAATTTACAATAAAAACAAAAAGTATCACTTTCTCCTTCAGTGCTTATTTTTATTAAAAAAAAAAAAACAGAACCTGACTGTATTATATAATAACAAGGCACATTGTAATATATACCTGTATGAAACATCCTGTCTGTCAGTTTGGTGATTTATTTCCATGAGAGTAATTGTAATTCAGTCACAATTATGTTGGATTAAATGACAAATTTTCTATTTACTGACTCACTCATAATTTCTGATACCCTTCATTGTGATACAGGCATTAAAAATTAATAATATATATTACAAACTCAGGCTTTAATAGGGTTCTTTGAGGTCCTCACAGCTGTATTACACTACAGGAAGTATTTCACTTCACGTCGTATTAAAACATTTAAAGCATTTAACAGATTTAATTTGTTAGATAAGACCACACAGTCACTACGGATCAAATCTCTCCTTGATGGTGGACACTGAAGGTCTCGAATAAGACACAGGAACTGACTGAATTAATTTACTGATTAGTAATTTAACACAATTACCAATTTACCAACTCCAAATCAGGTTTGTTATTTACCAGTAAAAAAAACAGTATCAAAACACAGTGTACACATAATTACCAAGCAGGACTTGTAATATACCATAGATGTAAATTGTGGTTTTATGTGCAGGATGATGAGGATACTGTAAATGTAAGTTGGTATTGATCCCTGTTTTTGCAGGTTTGAATATGAAGTGCAGATTTTGGATTAAATTACAGATAAATCAATTTAACGAATTTTAATGGCATAATTTTAAGGACAGCATTGCTTTTAAAATAAGTGAATCCAACTGAAGAAAACACATCTTAGTACAAGTCAGACTCGAGGAGCAACAGTACTGCTTTTACCCAGTACCTAACTAAAGTCAGTGAGAGGATTGTATTGATCTGTGAGGAGGTAGAAGAACAGAGAAAATAATCCCACTAGTATTTCATAAATCATTGTGATGAAGAGCCAGCGTAGGTGCAGCCGAGAAAAAAACAACTGATCTCTACCTGTGTAGAAAGATGTTGCTGTTATGATTTTTTGTCTGAAAAGTCTTTTTTATCTGCAATATCAAACTTTATTTTATTCATATGAAGTTTATATAAAATCTTCCACCAGTGTTGCCCTGCCTGATTCACCGCTTTCATTTTCTGATTATATTATCATACCATTTATATTGTACAGTGTATATTCAGCACACACAAAATTGTTATGGTTCTATCTTTTGTCTATTTGTTCAACTTTTTACATTCATTTTTTATATTGGTATATTTTGTTTAGACAATGTAGTTATTGTATTGAATTTAGCCTTTGATAACAATGTTGTCATTTACTTACATCTATCACTTGCTACTGCTAGTCTCATTGTGAGGTGCTCCTAACAGGATGTATTTTATTTATGTATTTTCTCACGTTTTATATAGCTAAAGAATTATGATAATGTTTTATTTTTATATATCCATTTCGGGTGTTTTTAACCGACATTGAGACATACTTTATTTAGTGCAATTAGTTATTGTACGGACGTTTTGATTATCCTAGTTAGTCATATACCTACCTCATTGCTTTTGTAATTTATATTAAGTGGCTACTGCAATTTCCCTTTGCGATCTATCTATCTATCGATCTATCTATCTATCTATCGATCTATCTATCTATCTATCGATCTATCTATCTATCTACAGTTTAACAAACAGTTCACCACTTGCTAATGCTAGTCTCATTGTGGGGTGCTGCTAACGACTGTTTATTTATGTATTTTGTCATGTTTTATAAAACAAAAAAAATATATAATAATGTCTTATAAGATCCATTTTGGGTGTCTTTTAGGTTGGACCTACCTTGAGACACAGGTAAACAGGTACGGTGACAGTGACAGCGACATCCTGAGGCGGACGGAGCTAACTGTCCAGGTTAGCGAGCCGGTGGCTAACTGGTAACTGTTAGCTAACGCAGACACGTCTACACACAGACAGTCCGCCGCTGCTGGATACTAGACACATGTTGAACTGCTGCTGGAAGAAATGCTAGCTACGAGAGAGGCTTTAACCGGGTTTCTCACACACACCAATTGAGGTAAGCTCTCTCACACATGTCGCTTTAACTAATCCCCCTCTCCTAACGCTGCCATTCACGGTGTGTTTATTTAAAGTTTTAACGTTTTTGCAAACGTTAGCCGGCTCACGTTAGCACTTAGCTAGCAGGATGAGTGGCTAACACTTAGCCAAGTTTAAATGGAAATCATCATGCTCGGAAAACCTGCGTGGGTAATGTTAAATGCGCATTAGGGCATCAGTGGGATATTCCCAACCAGCACGTAATCACTTTCCCTCATCCGGCACCTTAAGTCAAGTCAAGGGATCAGAGCGTTGTATTGTTTTTAATCCTCTCCATGGTGAGTCAATGCAATATCTCTTATATGTTGCTGCAGAGTTTACAATGCCAACCGTGTGTCCCGGTGCCATTACTTCATCCCGTCTCTTTGCCAAGTTTTGCCTTTGCTAACAGAAGGGGAGGGAAAAACCCTTCTGTTAGTGATGCACTGTAAGCAAAGTCATAAAAAAAAAAAATCAATAAATGAAAGCCCTAACTTTGATCTCAAGTTTACCGCTGCTTGTTAAGCCCCTGTGGACCTCAAGTGTTCGCCTCTGCTGGGCAGTCAGCGTCGGCTCAGCGGTCTAGTTGGCATTATATGTCTCCTTGCTCTCACAGCAGCCAGTGATGAGTCTCCTGTGACTGTGTGCTGAGCAGTAGATGGAAGAATGTGCTCTTTCAGCAAGCCAGCTGGCTGGATCTAGAGACGGCGGGAGAGCCTTTAGGCACACACAGGCTTGTTGAGGAGTCTTAATAATAGTGTGCATGCTATCTGTGTGTGTGTATGTGTGTGTGTGTGTTAGAGATCGACCGATATGGTTTTTTCAGGGCCGATACCGATACCGATTATTAGTAGTCAAGGAGGCCGATAACCGATATTTGGAGCCGATATTTATTTGCAATAAAAGGGAAAATATTGGCGTGAAAATTTTGAATAATGGAAAAATTCCACTTAACTTTGTTCAAATGCCTTTAATCATATGTTTATTTAACAGCTTTTCAGATTTGCAACATGTTAAAGTTTTTTTTTTCTTAGACAATAGATATCTTTGTTTTAAAATTCTAACAAAAAATGCAGGGAGCTCCCAGGCTCAGCAGCATGTCTTATAAAGTTAAATGAAAACTTAAACAAATAAATAGCTCACTAAAGTTTTCTACAGTAAATAAAGTTTTCCAAAATTTCAATATAACTGAAATGTTAATCTTTCACTTATCTTTGTTTTAAGTTCAAACAAAAACAAAAAGTGCAAGGAGTTCCAGGGTCAGCAGCATCTCTTATAAAGTTAACTGAAAATTTAAATAAATAAATAAATAGTTCCCTGAAGTTTGCAGTTTGAAGAATGCAGTTCATGTAGGCTTTATGATGCAGTTACATTATGTCTTAAGTCTTGAACAGCAATATCCTGCTCCTCTCTACAAGAAACTATCAAAGACAGATTCAGGACACACTTCATCTAACAATATGTCATTTTCTGCTGCTTGGGATCTCTCAATCAACACAGAAAAAGGTAAAGTACTTGGTAGTTAAACAGCCATTATTGCCCTACAGTTTTCTCTCAGACAGATGGTACTTGCTGTCAGTTTCTGCAGCTTCTCATGTGGCTTACACAAACACAAACACACACACACACACACACACACACACACACACACACACAAACACAAACACACACACACACTATTCACTAGCCATCCCCTCAACGTGCTTCCCTGCAATCCCTCTCTCTCTCTGTGTCTCTCTGTCTCACACACACTTCTTACTTTTATAACTATTTCAGTATCAATGTTATCAGTAACCTTGTTTCAAGGGATTAAACACTAAATAGCCTAAAGCATCTTCACTTTAATAATCAGTGTTTATCGTAGGAACAGACAGCTGCCGCCAACGTCTTGGGCCTCACAGTAACGTTAGTAGTCGTGAGTTGTAGAGTTTCTCATGTGACTTCCACACAAACACACACTTTTCTCTACCATAACAGACATTCTCCCCATTGCTACAGTCTGCTGAGCATCTAGAGCCGCGGACCGATGGGTTAACGTTACGCTAAAAGCTAACCATCCTTCACCTCGACGGGCTTCCCTGCAATAAAACCGGACATATCGATATTATCAGCAACCTTGTTTCAAGTGATTAACAGGCACGTCTGGAGGGACTGCGAGCGAGCAGAACTGCCGCTTATGTTTATATAACGTTAATGGGCTCACAGTAATCTTACTAGTAGTTGTCAGTTGTAGAGGACTGGGATTTTTATTACAATTTCGGGAAACTCTGCTGCCTTAACTTACCTTCAAAACAAGTATTTGCTCTCCGGACCTTCTCCACCGTGTGTGTAAGGACTGTTCATGCACAGCTTACACTGCTGATTGGCTGTTACCGTGGCTCTGCTTGTAACCAATCAGATGGTGCTGTGGGTGGGACAATGCTGGCGACAGAGTAGTGACAGCAGACAGAGAGGCGCGGCTGCATCAGAGCCAAAATAACCCAGTTTTAAATTGATCTCTTATCGGCTATCGAATTTTAAAAAAGGCCGATGCCGATATGCGTCAAAATGCTGAATATCGGCGGCGATAATCGGCCCGGCCGATAATCGGTCGATCCCTAGTGTGTGTGTATGTGGACAGTCATAACCCAAAGCAGGGATGCTTGGAGGTTTATGTGTCGGGTTTAAGTGAGGCTTCTCTGCTGCTGATTGTCACCTTGTCACTTCTTGCACAGAAAGGTGTTAATGTACAGTATGTACCCAGCTGACGCCTCCCTTATATTGGCAGTGTGACAAACCTCAGTCACCCTGCACAGGTCTGGAAACGTATAGGAGATGATCTGGATTATTTCCAGTTCTTTAGAGTTATTAAAAATGGCTGAACCCTGACAGATATATTATCATCAGTTAATCGAGCTGTGATCATATTGCCTACCCACCAGCAGCATGTATCGTTATCATAAGTAGTTATTTCTGGGAATAGACAAAATTCTATGCAGCTCTTCTAAATGGAAGATATGAAGCAATCCTTGAGCAATAATGACCTTTCTGCTGTTTTTATCACATCTTCAGGATTATGGCTAAACTTGTAATAGCTTTAACTTGATAGATATTGTGACCACTAATGTTTATCATTGTTATCGTGTTTTAAATCCAAAACCATTTTATTGTGCTTGTGGCATCCTGTAACGCAATCTTAATACTGTCCACACAACCAGGCAGGGTCCGAAAACACCTGCCCAGCACCACATACTGTATGCATGTACAGCTTGGACTACCCAGGCAATAATATGTGAATGTATTGATTAAATCTAGTGTTTTACAGTCTTATCAGACTTTTAAAGTAGCACATACTTAAATTAATTCTCCTTCAGTTTATGGTAAATAAAAAATCTCTATATATTGTTGTAGTAAACCAGTCATTAGCTGGTGCGTCACAATGTAAATCCCTTACACTGTCTACAACAGCAGCATGTTTTCATAGTCAAATGAACCTTTTCAGCGCTGCTTGTATGTCAGATTTGCTCTTCTGAACTGTGTAATGTTTATGTAGTTTAGGACGGACAAATATGTACTGTTGGCATAATATCATGGAGGAAAAAACTGGAGTTTATGACCTTGGTTATATATAGTTTCCTCCTCCTTATCAGATTTGACTAAAGTAATGCAGGTAATCCCTCAGTACTGACAGTCTTATTGCAGTTAACTTCATCGCGTGTAGTTGGATTGAACTGAAAAGCCGCAGCTGCTCACTACCCGCCTACTGTTACAGACCCTAAAGTGAGAGTGACACTGATAACACACTTTCACTTCCGCTTCCTAGTTAACATCAGTATATGACTTGATGTGTCTTCTTAGTTCCTCTTTCCCCCTTTACAATGAAAAATCCTTCAACGTTGGGATTCCACCTTAAAACAATCAGCAGATTGTCACACCAGCCGCTTTCTCGCTCTCTTGTGGTTTCTTGCATTTCCCAGAATTACGTTGGACGTCCCCCAGAGGATTTGCTTGCTGGTGTTGTTGCATCCCCCTGAGGTGGTAAAAGCAAAAGCAGTAGTTTTAATAACAGCAGAAGAGAGAGATGGATCCCCCTTGGGGAATAAAGCAAGACTTGTGTCCTTAACTCACAACCATCATGTTGTGTGGCGTCTTTGTGTCGATAAAAGACTGCTGTTTTCTGGTGTCCTCTTTCGATTAATATCTTCCTTGGTGGTTTTCTGAATATGTATATAAAAAAAAACAGTTTTAAGAAGTAAAGTCCCCGGCTCCTTTGAGAGACAACAAAACAATTCTGCATTTATGTTTTACTTGAGATCTCTGGAGGGTTTTCAGCAGTCAGAAAAAGGTATATTCATAACCTTGTGTCTATGTTTAGCCAACTGGAACACAGGAAACAAATAAAATCAGGTAAATGATCCAAATTGAGAAATCATATGATCTAAAGTTACAGCACTTTTGAGTTCACTCTAATGTTAAATTTCCTGTGTAAATATTGCGCTGACCAGATAATGAGCTCATCAGTTTTACAACATTGTGCAGCTGTGGATCTGTGAGTGTATGTGGAAAGACCCGTTTCCATAGAAATAATAAGAGGGTGAAAGTCATGCCGCTAACTCAAAATGCAGCTTAGTACGTGGCTGCATTGCACTGTGGTTCACTAAAGCTGCTGTCAGTGGCTAAATCTGTATCTGTAGAGGTATGTGTACATGTAGCTTCCTGTGTATGCGTCAGGGGTCAAGTGCAGGTTCCTTGATTCTGATGAACTAATACTTATATCTGTCGTTCACTGTTGACGTCTCGGATGGCTCAGAGTGATTCTTCTCAACTTGAGGTTTCCTCAGTTAGTCACAGCCTGGAAATGCATATTAGTCAGCAGAATCCTCACATTACATTTAGACTTACATTTAAATCATTGATATCGAGAGCTTTTCTCGAAGGTCCCATATTATATAAAGGGAGATGTCCATGTGTTGTTTGATTATAGATCAGGACCTAGGTTCTATATTAAGAGAAAATACACAGAGAAAAACGCACACAGCTTGTATTCAGAAAACTGAGCCTTAAAAGCAGGCGTCAGGACTTCCTGTAACTTTGTGATGTCAAAACAAAGCAATCACTGCCCTCACCCATGCCCCAAGCTCCGACCACCGGGATCCACCATCACAACCTGAGAGGAGATGTAAAACTACGTTGAGATGGTTTTTGGTTCTTAAAACCACAAATACATCTTCTCATGGATCAACACTTCAAATAAAACACTGGGAAAGTGTAAAATACGGGACCTTTAAAGATTGTTACTGCACCTTTTTATAAAGTGTTCTTCATCACAAAAGAAGGTGTTAAATGTATACTGTCATCTAGTTTTAGTATACATTATATAAGGTATGTTAGTGATATGTTTTTGATCATCAAACAAAAATAAAACACATCACACAAGTAAAGGCTCATTTATATGGCTCATAGATACAATAACACACCTCGTATCTTTGGTGAGCTCTGAGTCCCATGACTAACTGTGTGAAAGGAAACTAGAAAAATTTTCAGAAACCACACTGATGAGGGTGAGATAGCCAAAAACATTTGGTGAATAAAGTTCTGGAGAAGAGAGTCAGATCTGTTTTGATGGAGTTGCGTTGAGGCCTACGTCAGCACGCGCGTCGCTGTGCAGTTAGAAACTGCAGCGTCACCCATTATCATCACCTCCCTGATTTGCCAATCTACATAATAATCTAGATATTGGCTTGAGCTATACATCTACATCCTGTAATGCTTACAATGCAGAGTTTGTGTTGCGTTCATCCATCTCACAAATTCTCACAGCGACATTTCCTTTCAGTCACTTGAAGATCAGGTTGAATTTGCAAATTGGATGTTGAACTGAGCTGAGTGGAAAGAAGCTAGACCCCACTCATAATTGTGTAGATTGCCTTGACTCAGCAATAAGATGTTTGTGGCTCAGTTGCTGTAAATGATTGGTCCTGGACTCTGGAATGGGCGTCGTAATTTTGATGTGTTGCCGCCAGGCTCAAAAGGTCAGAGCATAAACGGGGATATACAGAACATTTTGCAGTAACATATCAGCTGCTAGTAGCCCTCAGTGACTATTCGAGCAGCGCTGCAATTGAAGAAATGGCCTACGAAGTGTCTTAATGTTTTTTCTTGTGGAGAATGTTGGGATGCTGATAACTTGATCACTTGTATCTGGGTTCAGACACTTTCTGCAGGGCATTTTTCCCAGGCTTCGTATTCCCCAGAGAATTAATTTATGCATCAGAAATAGAAATGAAATCTCCTTTTGAAGATTGGATTTTATTTTATTTTTTTCATACAGATTTTTTCGCTGGAAAAAGATTCCAACATTGTCAGCCAGGGATGAGGCGGTGAAGCCTCCATATAAAAGGTCATTGAACAGCTCTGCAAGCGAGGGGTGGTCTTTGGAAAACACACAAATAAGACTGGGAAAGTATGGGCAGATTTATTGGACATGTCACAGTTCAATGAGGCAGTAAACATTGTCCATACATCACAGTGACCTAAGTGTTACAGTCCAGTCCAGAATCAAGGTGCAGAACAAAAGTTGGGGATTTTAAAAACCCAGTGAGCGAGCTGAACGATGTGACACGCACAGACTCAAAGCCAGATCAGACTGGTCAGGAACCTTTATTTAGAACCTGTACACCGCTTTGGTAACATGATCTCAGCCAGAAATGTTTGCCCTACCTTTGACGGGGGCAGACTGCCCCTGCCCCAGCCCCTGCCCCTGCCCCTGCCCCTTCCCCTGCCCCTGCCCCTGCCCCTGCCCCTGCCCCTGCCCCAGCCCCTGCCCCTGCCCCTGCCCCTGCCCCTGCCCCAGCCTGGAGAAAAATCCACAGTCAAACTCTTGTTTTTCATTCATTTTTCTCCCTGCATTCACTGAGTGCTGTACCCACTGAGATCATCCACAGTAGAAAGCCTCGATTGCCCTTTCAGACTTTTTGCACCTTCAAGTTCCCAAAGTGGTAATTCAGGGCAAACACTCCAAAGCCCGAACACAGCTAGCTCTCTAATATCTGACCCACCGTGCCAGTCAGGGCTCTGGCCAAGTGAGGGAAAGGTCAGGGCTGCTGCGTAGGCACCCCTGACTCTACAAAATGTCAGAGACACTCTGCTGCTGAGGGACAGGGATGAGGTGAATCCAGGTAACAGCCACTACATCCAACATGGATTCCGCTCACTAGATTTATAGCGTTCGCGAACAATGAGAAGCAGATAAGGAGAAGCTCAGAGACTCATAGCTTAAAGTGATTTTGCTTAGTCAAAGTTGAGAAATAGACTTTGCAGGAAGAGGGAGATTTTGTACCAACGGTGTCATCTTTAACTACACGGGAACAGACCAGCCTGTTATATTCTGTTTTGTTTAAAGGGGAATTCCTTGAGAAATACACCAACTCATCAAACGTGTCCACGATGCAGGCAACAACAAATTTTTCGCAATGTTTGTGTGCAGCAGATTTGGTCTTAGCAGCAGTGCAAGGAACTCGGCTCTTTGTTAACAGGACACAACTTCAGTGTTCACCAGCTGCTATAAATTTTTTAGAGCAGATAAGACTTCCAGAAGATAGACTCCCAGTCTACATCTTCCACCCCACATTCACAGAAACATTTTTTCGGTTCACCATTCACAAGTTACTCTGGAAGTTTTGGCAGAAGAGCCGAAGCTGGGCTGTTCTGTTCTGCAGCTAATGAGGCAAACATTTTTTGTTATTTTATTTTTTTACAGCAAGGCTGGCTAAATGATGAAAGCAGAACCTTTTGTGATTCCACCACAGCAGCACACTGACCTCAGGTGCTGCTGGCCTTAGCAGCTAAACAGGAAATAAAGTCTGTGTAATGGTTGGTTACATGCCAAAGAGATTAGTTAATCACACAAGGCTAACGGCCACAGCCAGGGGTTGCTAACATGAAGCAGGTGGCTAATTCCCCTCCACCACCACCACCACCACCACCCCACCCTCTGTTCCTCATCCTGGCTTCCTGCTTTGCATAGAGGGACAGTTTGATTAATGACATGGCCACTGGCTCCTATTTAAATGGACTTGAGATACTTCACATTTGACTGCCTGCACATATTTGAATCAATGCAAACTATCTTGACTAATCTAACAAGAATCTGTGTGATAGCAGACTGTCTGTCTGAGGCACTCACCGGGTATGTTCTTTTACATTTTTGTCAGAAAGTATGTTTAGTGATTGCAGTTTTGTGTTTTGTCTAGGGAAATTCTGCCACACATCTAATCCAGGGTGCTTTACATTCCCTCAGGCTCTATGCAGTTTAACATGAGCAATCCTGCAGTGCAGTGTAGTGGTTCAGTATATTGGGCCAGTGCATCATGAGCTGTTAGTTGTTCATGGAGAGAAATATACAGTGGGAAAAGGAGTGGTAAAGGAATCAAACGTAGAACAGACAACATGGACAAATCAGTCAGTCAAACAGTTGTTGCTTCCACAAACTAAACTCATAAATGCATGAAATATAATTGACATTTTAAAGATGTCAACAGATTTATTTATTTTCTAATACTTCAATTGAAGGTTGTATCAGGAAGTCTTCATATTCTTTTTGATGTGTGTGAGTTGTCAGGTGATGCACTGAGAGTGAGGCGTGCACACGAAACCCTGGTTGTGCAAGTGGAACTGGTTAGTGGCAAAAGGGAAAATGTGGTTGAACCGGGCTTTCCCAGGTTTGGATGAGTGTAACGACAGTCATTACAAAATTAAATCTTGAATATTCAAACAGATTCTGAATATGGTCCAAAATACCAAATGATAGGCTGCACTTTTCTGGTGTTATTGATCACTCAAAGCACTTTTACACCTCAAGCCACATTCGTTCTGACCGGTGATCGGTCGTCCTATACCAGAAGGTTTCCTATCAACACATTCAATTAAGTGATTTTTTGTTTGTACATTTATCACCTTAAGTGTGTGAGATTGAAGCTGGAAAAAGAGAAGATGTGCTTTAGCAATCGTTTCCTGGATAGAGTTTAGCTTAGCTTCTCTGGACCGAGTCAGATTAGTCCAGCTCCTCGGAGGAGCTGCTGTAGAAGAAGTGACAGTCCACTCCCCCCTGCCTGTTAGCAAGCCTTTTTCCTCTGTGCATTCACTTCATTGGGTTTCAGTCTTTGAAGTTATTTATTAATGGTGCTCGGGAGCATTGTGGTCAGGCCCCGACGTACACTAATTCAGATCAGTTGATGTTAAAAGCGAAGGAAAATTTAGTCCGCAGTTTCAGCCGTAATAGTTTTGATCCAATTTGGGGTTTTGATTTATTGTTTTTAACATCCCTACTCAACTGTCTCGCTCTCAGGCCAGTAGACTGTAATTCAGTTGATTTCATTGCTCGTCCACGCCTCAGCGGTCTGATAGAAGCAGCTCTGGGAGGCAGAGGAAGCATAGTACCCAGTTTTGACCAGCTGGTGTCAGCAGCGACAGCCACAGCGTTCCCTGACCCACTTAGTTGAATGGTGCCGCTGCGTTTGAATTGTGACCCGGCGGAGGTAATCAAAGCCTTCGCTGACCTTCCTTTTGTGGCAGAGACTGGTTCCTCTGAAAGTGGGGGGGGGGGGGGGACGACGATTGTGTGGTTATCAAAAGACTGGCAATCCCTGCTGTTGTCTGCACAGTGGATGTGGTGGGCACAATCTGTTTTTTGTTTTTTTTCACACCAGCTCGTTTTGAGTGCTGGTAAATTCATTCTCATCAGGTCAGGAAATGACCAGCGGTTATTTGCTAAATCTGACCACCAGCACACATGCCTCTGGCTGGGTGGTTTGCCCGCTCCAGTGGAAACGTCAGTGGGATGTTTTTTGTGACACTGGTCCTAAAATGTCTGGAGCTGGTGGATTTTAGGAGGAGCTGGACACTGTGGCCTAAAGACAAAGGTGCTGTTCTGCTCCAGTTCTCCTTTTAGACCATGTTTGTACATGGACATAATTTATCTGTGGAGTATCTGTGCTGCTGAACAGTGATCAGTCGCTGTGACATAAGTCAAGGATGGGATGTAGCTTGAGGCACTCGAGCCAGATAGAAAAATTTAAATATTGAACATTTTGGTTCTTTGTGACGCTCGGCTTTCACGACTTGCGCCTCCTCTCGCCTCATCGTCAAAAACACTCGTGCCAACATCAAGTCTTCTGGAGTATTTTGTCATGGCCTTCTCTAATAGACCGTCCTCCTCTTCCCTCCTCCCTTTTATCCCTCTCCTCATTTTTCCTCGCACTCCTGAAGGATGGCCACACTCCTCTCACGCTTATTTTCAGTTACCTAGCAACCAGGAAGAGATGCTTTTTCTTTTTTTTTTTTTTTTGGGTGGTACTTTGCGATGGAAGCGGGGGCGGGGTGAGGTGTGCATTGTTCGGGAAATAAACGGCTCATGAATGCAGTGCCGCTGAAAGGAGGCGGCGGTGGAGCACTGTTTTAAGTAAAGCATTCACTGAGCGACAGCGTTGTTTCATTACTCAGTGTCTGACTCAATTAGCACCTCCATTCACCAGGGCTTCACCGCTGTTATGGCGATGCGTTTGCATCCTAATCATCAGTGTGGCGGAGAGAGCAGGGTGTGTAACCACACCTCTTTAACTGGAGAGTACCGGTACATGACAGATATCACAATCACAACAAATACAATAAACGTGCAGAGAATTGCATTTTGTTTAAATTCCTCTGTCAAAAAAAGAAATTCTAAAAATGTACAGTGGTCCAAACCCCTGAGCGCTCTGCTGCCAAATGTCCATTTAGTTCATTCAGTCACTAAATTAGCTTAAATCAGGTGAAAACCTCTGCTGAATTTTGCAGCTGCTGAATGGGCTCTTGTTCTGGCTTCAGGTTTATGAATTGAATTAAGTCGTTTGAGCACATGCATGTTTTTCCTCGGTGAAGCATGTGACGTTGGGCCGAAGCTGCACTCGTAGGTACTGTAGCAGTAGTACAAAGAGACAGTGAAAAACCTTGGTGCGTTTTTCAGTATCCAGTTGCTTCTAATAAGAACAGGTGGGAGTTAAAATGGATTTTTGCAAACAAAATAACTCCTGCCTTCCTCAGTGATTATCCCAGCTACACTTACAGCGCCCCGTCTGAGCTGGTGATCCCCGTTCAGATCATATCAGTGCCGATCAGATCAGGGGCAGAACTTGTGAAAAGGTGGCATGAGAGCGGATCACACTGAATGTGATATAACAGATGGGATATTTTTTATATATATATATATATCTCACACAGATCCCTGCTCACTTCCTCCTCACCTCTCACCGGAGCGATTGTGAGAGAGTCCCCTCGTGTAATTAACACAACCCCAGGAGAAGTCTTTAGTGAGGTTGGGAGGGAGAGTCGGCGCACTGCAAACATCATTCATCTTTACAAGTCTGCTGCAGTCTTAAAACCTGCCAGCACGGAGTGAGATAACTCCGATTCACTGTCATTGACAACAAGTGTAAAAATCTAAACATAAAACAAGCAACGTCACTTTATTGCTATCATGAAACAGGAGTGTATGGGAGTTTCTAAAAGTCAATTAACTCAGTGTAAACTGTTAAAATGTGTCCGTAGTTGAAATTCAGATACAGGAAGTCACATTTTTACCTACAGTGAAGGATTAGTCTGTGCTCCACGTCCACCAGGTGACATGATACATGGTATAAAGTGTCTAAAACACGTGTCGATGCTCCAGTAAACACAGCTGGACTTCAACATCTGGACAAAGATGACTTTGATTGGAAATTTGTGAAATTATCCCAATGCAATAACCAGATTGTGCCTGTTAAAAAAAAAAAACAAAAAAAAACAGATATTTCTTGCAGTGTAGCAGGAGTTAGAGCAGGGGTCTCTTGCCTGTGCTTGGGGCACAAAGACGTGGGGAGAGGAGGAGGAGGAGGAGGAGGAGGAGGAGGAGGGCGACTGGGTTTGAGACACAAAAGAACAGAGGCCTCGATCGGTACACGCTCCTCTATTCAGCAGCCGAGCTAATCCACATGCTAGCTAGCTTCACCCCCCAGATTCGCAGCGGGGCCCACGAGGACGTCCGGCTGACCTCCCATCTATTTAGGTTAGCAGGCTGTTGTATGGACCCGGCCACTACTGTACCCATTCATTCACACGCTCACCGCAGGCCCCACTGCTGCACCACTGCTGCGCAGCACACCGGGTTATGTGTGCACTTTATATTTGTTTTTACTACATTTAAAGGCTCCGTGCTCCAGTCTCCATTAAAGTTTTACAGTACGCATCAATAATGAGACTTATCACTGGCAGCAGGTTCACATCAGTGTGTCCATGCATCCAGAAAGTGGCAGGAAAACTTGAATCATTTAGATTTAGAGCTCTGAAGAGGTTCAGATGTCCTGAATACTGTTTGTGTTTTGCAAAATAATGCAAAAAAAAAAAAAAAATTAAATAGGTTAGTATGTGTATGAGATCATATTTGGTGGTGCTAACACCTAGCAAAATAGGTACCTCATTAAAATGTGCAGCACCATTACCGTTGACATTTGTTTATGTTCCGTTTACATAATTTCCACGTCCAATTACAATTAAACCTTCATGTTTAATTGTAATTTTACATCGTACATCCGCTGGAATTTAATTTCTTGGGCACTTTCTTGCTGCTATTTCCTTATTTTGCCATTAATCTGCCTTTGGCTGTGCGTCCAGTTAAATGAATTCTGTGTGCATTGCATGTTTGGAAATATGTTTACAACGCACATGCGTACATGTGATGTGGTTTGTGCATGAGGTAAAAAGACTTGAGACTTTAGTCATTTAAAAGCAGTGACAGCTCACACCCTTTAGATTTTTTTGTCTAATCTAAAAATGTGTCTGTTGTTAAATGTTGAATGAAAATGAAACATTTACTGCAACGAGATTTAATGTGACAATTATTTTCTCTTTTCTTTTACCTTAAACGCAGGTTTTGTTGATGATAATGTGATTACAGCGGGAGATGTGTTTTCTGTCTCCCTGATGGCCAGGTGTGTGTGTGTGTGTGTGTGTGTGTGTGTGTGTGTGTGTGTGTGTGTGTGTGTGTCTGTGTGTGTGTGTGTGTGTTAACAGCAGGTAAACACACATCAGCCTCCGATGCTTTGCCTCATACTCGTTTCAATTTGTCGAACTGACAGACTGAAGCCCCCTGCCCCCCTCTGCTGCTTCTGCTTCTTCCAGTGTGTGTGTGTGTGTGTGTGTGTGTGTGTGTGTGTGTGTGTGTGTGTGTGTGTGTGTGTGTGTGTGTGTGTGTGCAGAAAAACAAATGGTGGACAAACCATTTTGATTGGCCTGCTTCCCACTCTTTTTCTCCTGTGCCCCCTCAGCTCCAGCTGCCTTCCTCCTCCTCCCCCTCCTCCCCCTCCGTATCTCTTTATCTGCCCCCCCTCTCCTCCATCTTGCCCTCCCTCTCTCTCTTCTTCGTTCCTTCCTTCCCTTACGTACCTCCTCTTCTCCGCTCTCACATCCTCTTGCCCTCCTTCCTCCTTTCTTCATCCCCTTTTTTGCTTCTGCCCCTCTCTACTCTCTTGCACTCCCTCTTTTTCCATCTCCCCCTCCCTGTTTCTCCTTGTTTCTTTCTCCCTCCCCCTCCTTACCTCCCTCCCTCCGTCTCTCTCTCTCTCTCTCTCTCTCTCTCTCCATCTAGCAGCAGCGGTAGTCAGTCAGTCTTTTTACAGCTCCCCCCCGTCCTGACGTCACTTTCTGTTTGCATAGCTATTGTCTTACAGCGGCTGCAGCAGCAGCTCCTCACCAGATTTTCAGTTTTTCACTCCCCCATTCTCTTTCTCTCTCTCTCTCTCTCTCTCTCTCTCGCTCTCTCTCTGGGAAAGCCTCTCTCTTGCTCTCTCCCTCCCCCCCTTCTCTCTCTCTCTCTTTTCATTAGTAAATCCTACAGTGGAATGAGAAGCGAGAGAGTGACGGAGAGGAGAGGATGAGGAGGAGGATATAGACTGCAGAAAGAGGGAGAGATGCGATAACTAGCCACAACCACGTCTCCGTGTCTGGATCTGACCACAGTTTTTCCTCGGCTAGGAAGGATTTCTGCTCGTATTTTTTTGTTTTATATTTATTTATTGTTCCAATCCACCACAAGGCCTCTTGTTGTTTTTGTTTTTTTGTTGTTTTGTTGTTTTTTTGTTTTTTGTGCGGCTGGACTAACTGAGCGCGTGCGTGTGTGTGGAGGAGGGCTTTTAAAGCAGCGACGGATAGCGGAGCTGGGGCATCTGGCCGTCTGGGAGGCAGCGACGGCCGGCTGGCTGCATTGTGTTGCTTTGATGACCCCCGCTGTGTAGCTGCCTGCTCATCAACCCCCCCCCCTCCCCTTCTCTCTCTCTCTCTCTCCCCTTCTCTCTCTTACCCTCCCCTTTCCCTCTCCTCTCTTTCCTCCTTCTCCTCCGCCTCCTCCTCCTCCTCCTCCTCCTCCTCCTCCTCTCTGTCCATCACAGCTCCCGGGCCCAGCCATGTTCGGCACAGAGTCCTCATGTAAGTACCACCACCATCCTCCCGCCTCCTCTGTGTTTGTCTGTGTTGATGTATTTTTCATGGTTGTGTGTGTGTGTGTGTGCTTTATCTGTAGGAGAGGAAGGAAAAGGAAATGGCTATGTTTCCTCTGTTCCTGCATCCCTCCTCTCTTCTCCTCTCCTCTCTTCTTCCTGTTTTGCCTCCATGGTTGCTGGTGGCAGATTGCATGGGGAGAAATCTGGGATCTACCATTTTAGCACGGAGGGTCGGCACCACAAGCTAGCTGATCACGCTGAGCTTAACGCCCGCCTTGCATTCTCTCACTCTCAGCCTTACTGAGTGTCCGTGTGTGTGTGTGTGTCTGTGTCTGTGTGTGTGTGTTCGATCACCTCCTGACTGTATGTATTTTCAGTCCTCTTCGGTGTAATGGCGTGCCGGTTGAATGCTGTTTAAGTGTGTCTTTGTGCATGCTTGTGTGCGCGCGCGCGTGTGTGTGTGAGTGAGCATGTCAGAAGATGGATGCTTTCTCCGGAGTTGCATCGCTTCCAGAAGCATCAGCCTCCACTGTCTTCTTCCTCCGGCTCGGTCAGACCGCTGTAGGGATCTTCGGTGTAGTGTTGCTACCGGAGCTAACGCTGTGCACGTGTGTG
Source organism: Seriola aureovittata (assembly GCF_021018895.1). Classification (NCBI taxonomy): domain Eukaryota; kingdom Metazoa; phylum Chordata; class Actinopteri; order Carangiformes; family Carangidae; genus Seriola; species Seriola aureovittata. Next base: position 24,869,576 of record NC_079373.1, read on the forward strand.
TGTCTGGGCCACTGTGCAGCTCCTAACATCCCTCAGAAGAGTTGATACTGTTGATCTGTAAGGTGCCCCCCCCCCCTTCTTCCCTCTACCACACCCTCACTAGAAAACCTTTCACTTTGATCAATATCATGATGCATAACTACCGATACCTGATCAATGCTTCGCGGCGGTCTGAGCTGATTGATTCTGTCGTGGCCAGAAGTAACTGGAAGTGTCTTTTCGGACGTCAGATCGGAGCTAGCACGCACAGACCGTGGTGTGTTAGCGTCCCCGCCTCTTACAGTGATGGAGAGCTGTCATGCAGCAGCTTCTCCGCCGAGCAGCCGAGTGTGATCTTTGTTTATGAGGCGTGCAGCCGCCGCCCCCCCCCCCCCCCCCCGGTTACAGATCGCATCTTACATGTCACCGGAGCCGGACGGAGGTCGCGTGTCCTTGTGGTTTTGAGATTCTGAATTCTTGCCAAAATCCGAGGTCGTTTGAGGGTCAAACTTAATGCTTTAACTAACTCAGCGTGACAGCAGCTTGTCCTTGGTGTTCTCAGGCTGCTGGGGCGGCTTCTAGCTCTGACAGAGGGTTGGACACATTTATCAACCACTGGATACAATTTTAATGAAGGTATTTTTGGAAAGATCCTTATTTTTGATGAGATTTCATAATCGTAGGGATCATGTGATAATACTAGTTGTCTTTCTTTTGCAATCAAAGTATGTATGATTACACATGGCAAGTGTGTAGACTGAGCTCATGCTTCTATTTTGAAATATATATGTAGGATATTGAACATAAGGCCGAGCAGTCGAAAAAAAAATCATATTGCAATATGAGTCATTGGATATTTTTTAATTTTATTCTCGCTGAAATAAAATATAAAGATGATGATCTGATTATGGTTGATTATCAAACAAACATGTTCCCTTACATCTGGAGAACTTGATTTATAGGTCGGGGGGGGGGGGGGGGGGGGGGCATCTCTGTAGCAGCACAATGCTTCATTTATAGTGTGTTGTGACACATTTTACCTTTTTCTCAAAAACAAATTTCAGCTCCTGTGATTTGGATATTGCACTTTGCCATGGTGCAATCTCAATGGTATAATTGTTCAGCCCTGTAGAAGAAGATTGAATGGAAGATAACTCATTCATTGATGGGATACTGTTCTATTTATTAAAAACTAGATAATAATTTGCACTTTTGTGTTCATACAGTATTTTTCCCCGGGATGTGATGTTTTGCATTTGACGGCTGTGTTGTTGTTAATGGACACCCGAGCTGTAGCAGAGAGGGAGCCACTCTGTTTGGCAGTCTGTAGCCAGTTAAACTGCTGTCCCGTGTTGGCACACGGCTGCAGCTTTCTCCATTTTTGTCATGTGTGCAGTTTGATGCCGGCATGCCAGAGAAGCGTAACTGTGTAAGCTGAACGGTAGTGGTGCTGCACCAAAGGGCCTCGGTGCATAGTCTACAGAGAAGATGAGTAACTCATGCTGAAGAAGCAGAGAAGTTTGATTGGCAGATGATCAGATGATGCTGATTGCGCCGCTCACAGCGTGACCACAGCGTTATACCCGCACACGTCACCGGTTTAGTGCGCTATCATGTGAAACGTAGTGGATCCCACAGTTGAAACTAGATCTCCCCCCCGTCGTGTTTTAATGTAGGAGCAGTTTTCTTCTTCCATTCAACTTCCCGCTCTCTGAGATCCGGCTCTGCAACAGACACAGAGAGAATTCGGGCAAAAAGCATCATGGCCTTTCAACCCTGTAGGTTTAGGTAATAAACTCTGCAGCCTCTGTTGAAACACTGCTGAGGTAAGTGGAGCCTCTTTTATAGGCTATTTCATTGGAATTGCTTTGCTAGGAGAAACAGCTTGGATCCATGTTTATTTCCAAGCAGCAAAACACTGCAACAGGAAATGAACTTAGACACATTTAGAAAAAGTTTCAGCCTGAGACAGTGACATTATCTCCAGGAACAGGTTTTTCAGGTGTGTTAGTGCGGAGCTACAAGGCGTGCTTTCGTTTGGAAATGAGAACGTATGAGAAGCGTGAACGCAGCCTGAGGAAGACGCTGACCCTGTGTCTCCAGGGGTGTCAGATTCATGTATTTAATGAGGCCAAATCTGGTCTCAGGTAGATCCAAATCAGGATGTACAGAAACCTCATGAGTGCTCACATTCACGGCTGGAGTTCCCAGCCCCTGCCCTTCTGCTCAGCTTCAGTCTGCTCCGCTCGATAATCCAGAGAGAATCGAATCATCTCGACCGTTAATATCTTCCATATATTTGCTCATATCATGGTGTCTTAAAATAAACTGTAGCCACATTTATTTTGAGACATTAGTATAATTACTGCGAGCAGTGTATTGCCAATTTAACTGGGGGAAAAAAGAAAAGAAAGGCATCCTCCACCAACCTCTGTGCTGCGTTTGACATCACGGGTCAGTGTTCAGGTTTCGGTGGGAAACGCGTTGAATTGCTCTCTGGCACCAAACGGGGAGGACGGACTCGTGATGGCAGATGGCGGAGAGGGAGCGAAAAGCCAGGGAAAATCACTCCCAACATGTTTCTCCTCTCCAGTACAGCAGAGCGCCAAACAAATGCAGATTTCATTTGTTTACTCTCATTTATAACAAGTTGTAAAAGAAAAAAAAATGTATTTGACAAGACGGTTTAATCCGCACTTTAGCTAAAATATTTACTCATTATCCTCAATCAGCAAACCCGCCCCCCACCCTGTTTTTAGGGACGTAGAGCAGCCGAATGCACAAACAGTTTTTTAACCTGCCCACCAGCGAACTGTGCTGTGCACTGATAATATCAGATTCATACAAGCCTCATTCGATAGTGAATTGTCCTCGAGAGCTCTCGGGCCGTTTTAAGAGACATGTTGTTGTAGCGACGGTTTCCTGAAGGAGTGAAGCAGCCGTTGTCAGGGTTAAATTTTGCTTAGCGATCTTTGATTGCTACGGCAACACGTTGGAATGTGTATGGGCGCCGTAGCCCTCGCTTTTTGTGTAAAGAAAAATACGTGGCGCTCTTCATCTGTAAAACCTTTCTGTGAATGACGGGGCAGCACAGACTTTACCTTTTTTTTGAGGTGTTATTGTTTTACTTGAGTTGCTTCTTCATGGGCTATTTCCTCCACACACACACACACACACACACACACACACACACACACACACACTCACAGGCTGTCAGCTGTCAACCTCTCAATCCCCCACCTCTCTCTTCAGCCAATCAGTCCAACACAGGTTTGGGTTAAATGTCTCTCTCTCTCTCTCTCTCTCTCTCTCTCTGTCTCTCCCTCTCTCTCTCTCTCTCTCTCTCTCTCTCTCTCTGTGCTGTTGGATGTTATGGGGAAGAATTGAGGTCAGTACTTGCAGTTTCCTCTGTAGTATGAGATTTTGATTCCTGCCTGAGGGGGTATTGATTTTTTTTTTTTTCCTTTTTAAAGTCATTTAAACTTTATCGTTAGTAAACAACAAACAGTGACAGAGAGAGAGAAAGAGAGAGAGAGAATAACTTATTATATAAACTTCAGGACAGATTCAAACCAGTAACTTGTAGTTAAATTAAACAAACCTGAGCCTTCTCAATATCCAATCAGTAGTGCAGCCTCGGGGCTATTGATTTCCTGATGTCAAATAGTCTTAGAGGAACAGATGTATCTTGTTACAATTGATGTGAAGGGACCGTCAGTGACGTGCCGCTGTCAGTGTAATAAGTTCTCAGGGGTTCTTCTGCGGCTGTTGTGACCCCACGGTGCTGTGAGGGAGAAACCTAGCTCCCCTCAGCGCTACACACATGTCGAAAAACAACAACAAACAAACCCTCCGTAAAGTTTTCTTCTCCAGGTCACTGGTTAATGTAATAGTTGGTAGACCTCGTGGGTTTGAATCCCAGTCCTCCTGAGCTGTTTTCCAGCTCGTCTTGACTGTCTCTGCTGTGTTGTGTCATGTATATGAGTCTGAGCTGCTGTAACATTAGTAGACCTGGTTAACAGTTTGTCAGCTTTGTATCTGACCCACCTTTAGCTCTAGAGGTGAAAGGTAATGTTTGTATCGATCTCTCCTCCACCCTAGTACAAATAATGAATTATAAATGTTTTCATTTCTTGAGTCTGCATTAATCCATAACCATGTTGCATTGACATATTATTAATACCGGCCCACAGTGCAATCGGAAAGGATTCTGACCCCCTTCACTTTACTCACATTTCCTTTTGCTAGAAGATGTTAAATTCAGTCGACACTCAATTCTCCATAAAGTCAAAACTGGATTTTTAGAAATATTGTGCAAATTTATAAAAAAAACAAAAAAAAACGAAAAACTGGAATATGACATTGACATAAGTATTCAGACGCTTTACTCAGCACCAAGTTGAAGCGCCTTTGGAAGTGATTACAGTCACCACTGGAGCTCGGTCACGTCGAACGGCTGGTGGTGGACGGACATTGTCAGGTCTCTGTGGAGGTGTTCAGTTGGGTTGAAGTCAGGACTTTAACAGAGTTGTCTCTCAGCCTCTCCTGTGTTGTCCTGGGTGCGTTCTGAGGTTCATTGTCCCGTTGGAAGATGAACCTTCGTCTTCGTCTGAGGTCCTGAGCTCTGGACCAGGTTTTCATTCAGGGTATTTCTGTGCTCGGCTCCATTCAGCTTTCCTTCAACCCTGACCAGTGTCCCTGCCCCCACTGCCTGATGCTGCACCGACACCAGAGCCTTCCCCAGATCTGTGCCTGGATACAACCCTGTGCCTGAGCTCTGCAGGCAGCTCCTTCCTCCTCCTGTCTTGGTTTTAGCTCTGATATGCGTTGTCGGCTGTGAGACCTTGTATCAGACAGGTGTGTGCCTTTCCAAATCATGTCCAGTCAGCTGAATTCACCACCAGGTGTAGAAACATCTCAGAGATGATCGAGAGAAACGGGAGGCACCCGAGCTAAATTTCAAGTGTCAAAGCAAAGTGATATTTCCTTTTGTATAAATTTAACACATTTCTAAAATTCAGTTTTCTCTTTGTTATTATGGGGTATTGAGTGTAGACTGATGAGGGGAAAACTGAATTTAAAAGATTTTCAGCATAAAGCTGCAACATCACAAAATGTAAATAAAGCGAAGGGGTCTGAATACTTTCCGAACGCACTGTACAGTGGTTTGCGTGACTGCCTGTGTGATTACAGTTCCTGACGTGAGCAGGATTTTATCAGTTACGTCTTAATGTGTGTTAAACTATTATTTTGAGATCATGTGATGAGATCATTTTTACAGCACGGAGCCTAAATAATCAGTAATATCCACAGTTTCACACATGATGCTGTGCGGTTTCAAAATCAATAAGGATAATTCTTTCTAGGGTGTCCTGGTACTCTAATCTGCTCCACACGTACTGCCTGAAACCTGAATGCTGCACTAACTGTAGACCAGGCTATTTCTGAGTAAGATTAATGTTAGATTGCCAGCAGTATGCCTTCTGATAAGGATGAGCTCAGCGAAATGCAATTGGCAAATGGAGGCATGTTTTGATTGTGGGAGGATTGCTGTGGGCCATACCTTAGTCATATCACTCCAGCATTGTATAAGTGCTCTTTCATCAGTGGCCATTATGATGATGTTGTTTTGGTTTGGTTTTTTTTTAAAGCTGTTTTTATGTTGCCTATTGCCTGACAAGATCCCATCGTCTTTAACTGCAGTGATAAGCCAGCGATGGGCTGTGAACCGTCCTGCTGAGGAGGCTCCAGGTCGTGTGCTTGCATTTGTTTGCTGTGCCTTCGGTGCCCGAGAGTAGAATAAGGTGCTTACCGAAAATGGCCATTTGATGAAAGCCAAACAGCTCTCTTGACAGCAACCAGCTGTCTCTGTTGCTGTGGTAACCCCCTGTAAGAACGGCAAAACGGCAGAGCGATCGGGTTTCTGTGGTAACTGTTGACTTTTGCTATTTTTGTCTCCTGAGCTCATGTAGTGGTTTTGAAGTTGAACAAACCAAAATAAAGGATGTCCAGTGAGGACTTTATCTCATCCCCCATGACAGAGACACTAATGTATTCTCATGGATCATCACCTCTCACCTTACACCATCACTCAACACGTGCAAAATCAGGAAGCGCTTCACCATAAAGCTCGTACACGCTCATCAGAACTTTTTAAGAAACAGAACTTGACTGGTTGTTGGATCTTCTGTTGTTTTACAGTTGCTCACTCACCGTTACTGCTGGGATAAGAGCTTCTATTCTATTTTTAAGAGTCCACCAAAAAGGAAGTCGTTGCTTATGTAAAGCTTTGTCTTTGAAGATGCGATTCATTGTGAGTTACCCCAGATATAACTGGAGCAAAAACATAATTACCATTTACCTTAATTGTGTAATTTTTTGGAAAATATTAAAGTTTTAAACTGAGTACACAGTCACAAACTAAGTGTGGGATTCAATATAAGTTTAATTAAAATAAGCTAGTATTACTACAGTTAATCAGCTGGAGGCAGATGCAAAAAAAACTCAACTCAAAACAACTCTGTGTTTGCACAAGACAGAAATATGCACACATGCATTATAAAGCTGCACACACACGTGCTTCTGTTTTATAAATCTCAATCATTGCAGAACTGGGTGCACGTGCACATTTCCACTCAGCAGCACCCACCCTGCGTTAGGGTTGGCCTCCATTTGCATATTAACACGGGTACTCCACCTGTCAATGAGAAGAAGTGTAGTTTTACTGGATGTGTCACATGAGCGAGGTTCTCCAGCAGCACTGAGCAGATGTCATTACACACAGCTGTGGCTTTTTATAGCGCCAAGTACGGGCTAATTTATTTCATGTATCTGTAAACCATCCCTGCTGTAACGTCTCAATCATCGTTATTAAACGTCTGAAAGATAAACGGTGATTTTACAAAGTAATAATGGGATGTAAATGTAAATAGACAGAATAATAAAGTTAATCTTTTATGAATAGTTATTTTAAATGAATGTAATGTATAATAAATGAGCCTTTGATTGAAATTTTAAACGTCGCTGTGCAGAAAATAACACAATCAGGAAATAAATATATACTGTATGTATATATTTGTGGTTTTAAGACCCAAAAACCATCTCAGAGTAGTTTTACATCTCCTCTCTCAGGCTTCTCTCTGCAGCTCTAGTAACAACAGGTCAGTGAGCCAATCAGAAGAGAGGAGGCTCTGACCCTCTCTTCTGATTGGCTGACTGTTTTCAGAGTGATTGAATAATAATACAGGAGATTTCAGGTAAATCACTCAGAGAAACCAAATCCTGCAAGGTTTGGATGGTGGGTCCAGGTGGGCGGGGCTTGGTGACTGCTTTGTTGTGACATCACAAAGTCACAGAAGTCCTGACGGCTGGTTTTAAGGCTCAGTTTCTGAATACAGGCTGTGTGCATTTCTCTGTGGACTGAGGCTTTGATACTTAATCAACTTCACTTCATACAATATGGGACCTTTAATGTCTCCTCACCATTTCACCTGCAGCTGGCTCGAGAAAAACTATGTGAGGTGCACACATTGTTTTAAAAAGAAATACCAGTTTATGCGAGGAAAATGGCATTTGTGCGTTTTTTTGTTTGTACAGCAAGTTCCCAGAGTAAAGAGCCTGTTTGTCATTTTCTGTAGGAGGAGGAGCTGCATGAAAGAAACCATTCACTTTCTAACTCAGGTGGTTCTGTTCAAGTCTTCAAAGAATAGTGATGAACAGTGGAGTATTTCTGCCAGAAGCCTTTTCTTAAGCCCTCGGTGTTTATCACTGTGAAACAGTGGAGCAGCAAACTGTGCTGCCTGGTTAGCTCTGTTTGCGTCTCAAAGGAAACAAGTCTTCGTTTGTTTTTTCATGAACATACTTGTTTGTTTTTTTTTGGGATGGCCTGCTGTTGCGTTGGTCACTCATAGCCGCTCGGTCCAGTGTTCAGACAAGATCTCGGCCGTTTAATAGAAAAACCTGGAAACGCTTTTACATCATCCATAGTTCATTTTACTGGCATTCAACATGTCCATATATGGACGTAAGGCTGGTTGTGAAACTGTTCAGCAAACAGGACCAGCTCCCAGGCCATTTGCCGCTGCCATCCATAACTTCAGCGGTGCACAAGGCCGTGCCAACAGTAACAGAGCCGAGACTCTGGAGCTTTAATGATCATACGGCTCGGGCCAGAACCAGGGGAGGTGAGGTCATTCTGTTGCTGCTGGATCCAGCCGCACGCTCACCTCGCTCAGTGTGGAAACTGTTAGGTTCCCTTTGAGTGTCTATAGTAATTTCATGTAGCTCAACATTGGACTGTTTGCTATTGAAATGTTGAAATTGTAAACATTGGCACACAGTGTCGGGTTTGGCATTCAGGGAACCCACGACGCTCGACCAGTACAAAGCTCGGCTGTAAAACCCCTGCTTGTCTGGGTGATAAAATCCGCACCGATAACACAGTAAGTAAGAGGCCTGACGGCGGCCGTGATAAAAGATCAGAGAACTCGAAGCGACTAACACATAAAACAGCAGAGTGCATTGGATCGGTTAGATATCAGTTAATCAGTGAGATAAGTTGGACCCTCTGCCGTGGAATATAAAGGAGGAATAGATTACGGAGACAATAATTTCACAGTTGGTGTTTGCACAATCCAAACGTCTCTCCGCTCAAGCAGCTGCCTGTGTAAACAGCTGAATTTAAACACTCTTCCACTGGACCGTGCTGGGATCATGTCATGTTTGACAACACAGTAAAGACCACTAGCTATTATTTAGCGTCTGTGAGCTCTGATGGAGCCGTCTCTCCTCCACAAACCTTTTTAATCTCGTTCCTTTGATTCCTGATTTTGCTCTGAAATTGAGGCTAAAATTTGAGTTTGCTTCCTCTTCATTTATCAGATGTGCGCTCTCTCTCTCTCACCCACCGAGTTAACAGCAACTGTTGCTCGAGTGTGCGTTACAGGGCCGCTGTTGAGGGCCGCTCGCGTGATAATTCTTCTTTGTGGATCTTCAAGGAAGCGCGGTGATAATTGAATCAGTTGAGTGGGATCTCGTAGAGGGAAATCACTGCATTTGTCATCATCATGTTCAGACGCTAACGTCGAAACCGCGGCTAACCTTGTCAGCCATTTAATTTCACCGGGCTCTCTTACATCCTCCTCCTCTAGCGTCTTAGCGAGCTGAAGGAAGAAACAGAGTGCCGTGCGACCGGCGGGTCACTCATCCAATCAGCGGATCAAGTGGGGGGAAACTCGGCGCTGGGTGAAGGCGAATGATAATGTTTCACCCTCCGCTGCTGCTGCTGCTGCTGCTGCGGGCCTCCGGAGCAAGGCACTTAACCTCCAGTTACTCCACGGAACTGGTCGGTGGCCACGTGGAAGACCGGAGTGATGCGAGGAAGTGGACGCACGAGGGTCAAATAGCTGCAGATTAAAATCAGAGCGGACTCCTGGATATTTCCATCGCAGTAATCACACGACTGCAGGACTGACTCTCTGCTATCTGTGAATCTGCACCGAGCAGGCGGCTCCCTCATCCATTCTCCTGTAGGGTCATTTAGGGGTTGCCATGGTTACCTCTGCAGGAGGAGGCTAAGGAGCACCCCACCCCCCCTCTTCATTAAAATCCATGATATTGATTGGCTGGACTTGTATCTACGGACCCCCCCCCCCCCCTTATATTTATTCTGCTGGGTAAAACAGGCAGAGCTGGCTCGCAGTTCTGTCGGCCTGCTGTCACTCACAGACAGCAGCCAATCAAGAAAAACAAACTGCCCCCCCCCCCCCCCCCCCCCCCCCCCCCACCACCACCACCACCACCACCACCACTGCTAGTAAATGTGCTCTCTGAAAGACGGCTAGCTGCTGCTCAGCTAGCTGTGTGCATGTGTGGACAGCCAGTGGAGAAACTGACTTCTGGTGGAAGAAGAATCTCTCCACTTTGTGTTTTGCCAAAAAAGACATTTTCATTTAAAAAGCCTCGTTAGTGTGTGTGTGTGTGTGTGTGTGTGTGTGTGTGTGTGTGTGTGTGTGTGTGTGTGTGTGTGTGTGTGTGCGTGTGTGCGTGTGTGCGTGTGTGTGCTGGATGTGTCGGTGGAATGGAGGGTAAGTAATGTGGTGGCTTCATTTGCTCGGCTGCTGTGTGCAGTCAGGATCTGTAATGCTGTGTGTCTGATCTTTCTCCCGTGCAAATGGCCTTTGTATTGTGTGCAGCAGGTGGCCCTGTACATTTTGTATTGATATTCATGAAGTGGACGGTTTGCTCAGTGCGTGGGCGAAGGCCTGCTGGCTGTGTGTGTGTGTGTGTGTGTTTGTGTGTATTTGCCTTTTTATGTCGTAGTAGTATATCTGTGTTAGTGTGAGGGATACACTCGCTGTAGCTGATATCTGTGGTTATACAGAGCGGTATTCAGTCTTTGTGTTTATTTTCTCTTGATGTCCCATATGTTTGTTTTCTTTTAAGCTCCGTGGTTGTGGGAAATAATTAAAAATAAAAGGTTGCTTGACAGATTGTGTCTGCCTGTGCAGCATCCTGCACTACGTCTTAGTTGTTGTTTGGAAGCCATGCAGCCGTGGAGCTGCTTTTTCTATCAGCCAGCAAGTAAAGCAAAGAAAAGTAATAACTCACCCCCCCCCCCCCCCTTCCCTCTTCTCTCTTTCTCAGTTGCTTTATTGACATAAAATTGAAAATGATGATAATGCCGAAGCATTTTTGGGGCTCCACTAAGCAATTGGTCCATTTCATTTATTTTGGAGTGCATCACAGAAATGGAAAAACCAGAATAAAACCGTGAAATCAAACACAATTGTCACAAAGTGAAGAAAACGAACTTCGGAGAACGGCTACGATTATGCTGCTGTTTTCCAGACACAAAATGAACCCAATACAAATTGATGAATCGATTAAAAAAAAATAGACCTACTCACCTCGTAGCCAGCAGGGATTAAGTTAGTGCGCTTTCTGGCATCATCAAAGATGTCACTGAAGACGAGATAAACACTTCGGAACATTTTTTTTACCAATTCAGGATAAATATTCTCTGTTGTAGGGAATCAAATATTGACATTTTAAAGCAGAGACAACTTCACATAATCCTTTTTTCTCTTGGCAGCCATTTTTTTTTTTTATGTTTGTCTTTGTCAGTTTCTAGTGTTTGACTGCCAAGTGTTGATTTAGATATCGCGCTCTTGGATTTTGAACTGTTGGAAGAAGAAGAGTCCAAAATGAAATGGAAGATTAGAAGTGGGATCTGATTCCATCGCTCTCTTCCAAGGCTTCATTTTGTAATTCAGGCAACACTTCTACAAACTGCTGTGTAAGTGGCACATGATTCTTGTTGTGGAGCAGGATTTGTATTAATCTATAAGTATGTTTAGTATTAACCAATACAACAGCGATTGATTTCCTGGTCTTGTAAGATCTCTGACTGTACATACGTGAAAAGGTTCGGCTCTACATCTGTTGTTTTGAAATACCTTTACTGACGCCCAGAATAGATTTCCAGAATTTCAAATGAGAGTTTTTGAGTTGGTCCTTTTTGTCTTTTTTGATTATAAAGGTTCTATATTATAAATTAACTATATAATAAATCAACTTAATATAAACTGAGCCTTAAAACGAGCCGTCTGGACTTGTGCAACTTTGTGATGTCACAAAAAAGCAGTCAACACTCTCAGAAAACCATCAGCCAATCAGACGACAGGCTCAGAGCCTCCTCTCTTCTGATTGGCTCACTGAGCTGTTGTTACCACAGCTCCAGAGAGAGACCTGAGAGAGGAAGATGAATTTTGGTTCTTAAAGCCACAAATATATCTTCTAATGGATCAACACTTCAAATAAAACACAGAAGAAGAAGAAGAAAAATACGGAGCTTTAATGCACAAATGGTTTATTGTTTATTGATGTGCTTATTGTTGTTGAGGGTGAGTCCAAGAGCTTTGTAATGAGTTCTTCTAAGTGTCCGTGCAACACAACACAAGAACAACACACACAAGAACTCAGTGAAGAATCTGTCTTTGTTCATACATCCGGTCAGACTCTTCAGTCACACAGTCACTCGCAGATGCCTCTCAAACCCTCGCATGTAGACTGTGCAGTGCAGCGGTATCCATACACCTTACACACCACACCCACAGCCTGGCCGCCCAGACGTAGCCGCTGTGGCAGATGTTGGCTGCACGCTGTCTTGCTCAAAGGTCAATGGCGGTAGTTAGACCCAGACAGGCTCTGCTAGCAGCCGGGCTCCCTGATCAACCCTGCAAACGGCAAAACGTTTCGGGAGCGAGCTACATCCCGACTTTGGCTCATGCTACTCACACGATTACTTCCCTCTTCCTTAAAATTTTGAAGGTAAGATTAATTTCCTATCAGCACAAACGCCCGTACGCGAGCTGTAAAACTCACCGCTGCCGCATCACTGTTTTCAGAGCGTCTCAAAGGGAATACGACAGCTTGCTTAATACAGATGTAGGACAGCTGTTTTCAGTGAGATCAGTTTTCAAATCCTTCTACAAATGCTGCAGGACTGTGGTGCGGACTCTGACTTTTAAGATAAAATGTTTATGTCACCGTTAAAAAAGACTGAAGGTTGTTTAAGGGGTTTATGTCACAGTGACTTGCTGCTGGTGTCCGTGGGTTGGAGATTTCACACAGCCACTGCTACAGCTTAAGGATTTGCAAATATTTAATATGAGCTAAGTTCACATTAACATAAAAAAAAAAGGCCAAAGGTCTTACAAGGTTCATCTGACTCACATTAAATCTGAAAGTCTGCGCTTTGACCTTAAGGTTTCAGAGCCGGTGTGCAGGAGAGCAGAGCTTAACAACGTGTGTCTCTGTCCTGAGCTTCCTGATTTCACTGTATGTGGTTTGTTCGACAGTTAAATAATCTGTGTTAAGTACAACACTTATGTCTGGAGGAGGTAAATGATGTAGTAATTGATGTCAGTGTTGTAGGGCTGTATGTGTGTGTGTATAGATATATATATCAGACGTATGGTGGTTGTTCTCTTTTGTAGTTAAAGGACCTGTGTGTGTGTGTGTGTGTGTGTGTGTGTGTGTGTGTGTGTGTGTGTGTGTGTGTGTGTGTGTGTGTGTGTGTGTGTGTGTGTGTGTGTGTGTGTGTGTGTGTGACTGCGCATTTATGAGTGTGATTGTATGTTTGAACGTGTGCGTGTGTGTTTTATCATTCCGGTCAGGCCGGCGGTCTGTCAGCCGTCCCCTCCTCAGTAAAGGTCACGTCTCCTGTTGTCTCCGGTGACATTTAGCCTGAGTCTGTCTGTTAGAATTTGTCTCTTCAATTCATCCCGTTATCCTCCCAACATGCTCTCTGGCTGCCGCCTTCACCGGAGCGGTGGCAGCCACATAACGCAGGTAGGGGAAGTGAACGGTGTTTAGTTTAGTTTGAGTTGCAGCAATGAGAAACGGTCTCCTCCTTTTTGAAAAGCTGCTGTTGGATTTACACGAGGCCTCAGCCGGGCTGCAAATCAAGCCGCAAATTGTTTTAGTTATTTTTAAAGCAAAAATGTCAAGTATTTGTTTTTTTTTATAGCCTCTCAACCATGAAGATTCAATGCTTTTTCTCTTAGTCACACGAGTTTAAACTGAAAATCTTTTCATTCTCGGACTGATGGTCAGACAGAAAACCCTTCTTTCCCAGCTTCCTTTTATTATCTGATGTGCTGCCTGTCTTTGCTGCTCTATGGCTGCACAGTGCAACTTCCTGTGTAAGGCTGCTGGTTTTAGAGCAGCAAAGAAGAATTGAACTCTGGGAAAACTGCTGTTTTATGTAGGTGTCATACTATAAAGTCTATCAATACACATTACGTGGTATTGGATCAATGCATAGATTGTGAACTCGCAGATACCTGATCCGGTGTTTTAGTGTCTGATGCGTTTCTGATACAATAACTCTGTTCATGGGAAAAATAATCATCAGATTAATCGATAACAGAAAGATTTATTAGTTGTATTCCCAAATCAATCAGTTGAATTAAGTTATAGCAAATTAAATAAAGTTGTCTGTCAAGCAAAAATACAGCTTCTCAGATGTGAGGATCCGTTGCTTTCCTTTGTTGTTCAAGGATTGTGTTTGGGTTTAAGAGAAGCAATAAATATTTGTAACTATTCGCTGCCATTTTATTGATTTAAAAGACAAATTTTCATAAATAAATCTTCGCAGATTAACTTGTAATGAGAGTAAGTGTGAGTTGCCGCCGTCCTGCAGGTATTTCTGTGATCCAGAGAGAGGGGTCGGCTGAGCGGGCTCGATTTACTCAGTGACAACAGGACGCATGGACACACGGTCGCGGCTTGAAACCAGCGAGCCTTCATTTAAATCAGCAAGACTCCTTTTTGCAGTGCACTCGAACACAGCCGCACAGCTGCAGCCGGCGCAGACCTGGATCAAATGCGAGGATGTTGCTGCAGATCTTTGTTGTGCAGAACCAAATAAATGTTAAGTTAAAAGGTAGTTGACTGGAGCCCGGCCAGCTACAATCAGTGGGCTGATTTTAAGACACACAAAAGCCACATTTGCTGAAAAAATGCCCCAGAGGAACAATACGAGCGTCTCCTCCCCTGTAGTTATAGTGTTCAGAGCTGCGTCGGTCCCGGCAGCACTGAGGTTTTTTTTTTTATTTCACTCGTGCAGTTGATGATGATTGCTCCAGTGGCTGCACACAAGGAGGGAACAGGGACACGTCTCAGTGACCTTAATATATACATGGCACAAGAGCAGCAGAATCACTTCAGTCTTTACGGGGTTTAGTGCAACGCAGGTCTTGGGAAATAGCTGAACAAAACATTATGCAAAAAAAAAAAAAAAGGAAGAAGCCAGTGGAGTAATTTATTTGTCATCATGCAGCTCAGTCTCTTTTTACAGATTTACACATCCTGTAAAAACATTCTGCTCACATGATGATCTCTCTGAACTCCTGAACCTGTCCACCGCCACGTGTTTAATTTATCCGAGTCTAAAGTTAATTGTGTGACTCTGAGGATTGTTTAATGAAATCATACAAGGAGGATGATTTTTTTTTTTTTTTCTCATCCTGTAACTCTGGTAACTGTGTCCTGCCCAAAGACGCATCAAATAAGGCTGCAAATAACAGTTGCTCTAATTGCCAGCTCATCTGTTGATATTTTTGTGGCTGTAAATTCCATCCGATGTTCCCAGAGAAGTGTTGGTATCCATGAGAAGATATATTGGTGGATTTAAACCAATTGAATAAAAATAGAGCCGATTTCAGGTAAATAGTCAAGGATCCAGGTGGGCGGGGCTTGGTGACTGCTTTGTTGTGACAACACAAAGTTCAGGAAGTCCTGACGGCTGGTTTTAAGGCTCAGTTTCTGAATACAGGCTGTGTGCATTTCTCTGTGGACTGAGGCTTTGATTCTTTCACAGTATTAATATAGAAGCTAGAGCTGATCTATAATCACACTACACATGGAAATCTCACTTTAAACATAACAAGACCTTTAATGCTTATTTTAAAGCTGTGATTATCCTGTGTCTTCTGGATTATGCCCGCCCTGCTATTATTGTTTTATGTGAAAAGACTGACTATGATGGCAAAACGTACTGTCTTGACAAAGATGAGCCGGTCGGTTGCCGGGCAGCAGTATCCTCTCATCAGTGCGGGCTGACAGCAGCTGTTAGGCCCGTTTCACCACAGGCCGGTCTGAAAGAGCCTTTTCTGCTAAGACGAGAGCCTCCACTTCACAGCAGTGAATAGCCGTCCAGCTGCACTTGGTTAATGCACATGTGTGTGTGTGTGTGTCTGTGAGTGTGTGTGTGCATGTGAGGCTGGGGTTCATCTGAGTGGGGTCTTTGTCCCACCCTCCCTATCCTCTCTCTATGTGACTCCGAGGAGGGAATTAACATGACAAGCCAACACCACCGGCCAAATGCAGTCTAGCATCCTTTAGCAGAGTTTGCAGAATCCCTCAACTTTGGGCCAAAATGCAGGAGGAGGGGGGAGGGGGGGTGTATGTGGGGGGGGGTCACCTCTAGCTACTAGCAGAAGTAATGGTACATTTTGGCAGGCTACCAAACATCAGTGGACTGTCCCACTTTATTATCAAAGACATCATCTTTTTTTTTTTTTTCTCTTTCATCTGGGTTGTATTTTCCTAGTTTTGCCCGACGCTCCTGCTGGTTCTGATGACCACCGTCACTGCTGGCATTGTGGGTCCGCAGTGACACCGCTCAGCCACACAAGCAGTCACACAGATTCAGTCTTATTGCCCAAACACGCTAATGAATCTTTTGGCCAAGAGATTGTATGTACACCGCTCAACTCGCACAAGGTTTGTTTTTCTGAGCGGCGCTAGATTTGTTTGAGGAGAGTTACGGTTCTCAATTAGCAGTTAATCTTTTCTAAACAGCTCATTCTCAGGAAGTTGTCCCTTGCTACGTGTGATCCCAGTCAAACAAGCTTGCTCGGATTTCTGTGGCTAACGAGGCTCCTCTTCACCTGCAAGCTTAACATGGCGGCCTTTGTGATCGTAATTAAATCATAAACACGTCAGTTTTATTGTCGTATTTTAAACTGGACGTTTGACTAAACGATAATGAGCGGAAAGGACAAAGCTCAAAATATCATCTGTCACTTTTTGTAATCGGTGTAGATGTTTGTGAAATGAAAACACGGATTGAAAACAGATGGCAGAGACACTGTTTCGCTGCTTCATCCTCGAAGCATAATTATATCACTAGTCGCCGTCGTCCCTTCCCGTCTTACATAAACTATATATTTGCTGCTAGAAGAGAAATGCATCTCAACTGTGGCCAGGATGTGTGATAATAATAATAATGATGGTAATGTCTGGTGTTTAAGAGCAGCATGGATCAGCCTGTCACTGTGAGACTTGGCTGATGTGGATCACTGACTGTGAGTTGTAGTGTTTCCAGTTGACAGGATCTGATGTTCCTGTAAATGGCACTTGGAAAGGAATTGGGTAGAAACTTGACTTTGCTGCTGTCGGCATTTGTGATGTAAAGTTTCTGTTTTGTTTAGTTAAACCTATAAAACTTCCAGGGCTGCAGCTAATGATTGTTTTCATTATGGACTAATCTGCAGATTATTTTCTTGACGAAGCGATTAATCACTTTGTTTATAAAATGTCAGAAAATAGTGAAAAATGGCAGCTATAATTTCCCACAACCCTAAGTGATTTTTTGACCAAAATAAAAAATCCCAAAACCTGAAAGACGAAACAACTAATCATCACATTTGAGAAGCTGGAACCAACAAATGTTTGTAATTTTGCTTGAAAAATGACTAAAACAGCGACTCGATTATGAAACTAATCCATTAATCAACTGATAATTGCAGCTCTAAAATTTCTGCTGCATTTTGAATTGTACATACTGACATTTATCACATTTGGCAGTCGCACTGATTTATTCATTTATTTGTTTATTTGAGAGGGATAATACATGTTGATGAACATCAGTGCAAATTTTGCAATGTAAAAATGCCGGATTGTAGCACGTCCTCTAGGCAGGTAACATAAAACAAAAACCATTACAAGTCACAACACACTACTCTGAATATAAAATACACAAAATACTAAAAAAGACCTAAACTCTCTTGTGCTGATGAGGGCTGTAGATATATGACCTTTATCTCCCGCTGGCCATCGGTTCAGTCAGTGTGAGCTGATGTGTGACTTCCTGCAGCAGCCAGAGTTCAAGGCTGCTCGCTGAGCTAATAATGATAACCTCACAGAGAAAAATCAACCACCAGCAGGTCGAAGCTGACGAATTCTACCACTGTCTCAGTCAATCTAAGGCGATGACGTTTTAAATGCTAAAAGTCGTTTTTTTTTTTTTTGCATTGTGAAATTGTGACTGTTGAATTTCAGTAAAGGCTGCCAGTTAAAGCTCAGTTTCCTTCCTGGTTTTCTACCCACAATTTATCCTCACTCTGTAGTTAAGGCTTACCCTGGTCCCCCCGGTGTGTTGTGTAATTTCACGTCTGAGCAGTAGGGCTCTCTGGGAAATGCCAAACAGCGTATATGTTTTTTTGTGTGGAAACGTTTTATGTCTTGGAATAACAACTGTCCTGGAGTCTCGGGTCTTTTTGATGTTTTGTCTTGAACTCTTTTACCAGTTTTCTCTGTAGACATGTCCTAGTTTTATACGAACGCCCAGCATTTGTTTCTACAAATATCTTTTCTAAAGTGTTGTCCTTTAGTGTAGAAGAGATTCTCTAGTATCTGATAGCGAGCTCTAACCCACCTGTCTTCTCTTTGTGTCTCCTCCGCAGTAAGCATGTTTCTCAACACCCTGACGCCCAAGTTTTACGTGGCTCTGACGGGCACTTCCTCCCTCATATCAGGACTCATATTGGTAAGAGACTGTATTTTCACTTTTTATCTGATTGTATTGAAGCGGATAACTGGTATCAGTTGAAACTAATTATGATGTCAATAGAAACACAGGTATCACTTTTTGAAAATGATCAAACTGTACACTAGTAAAACAATAGGTGTGACTCTTGGCTAATAACTACAGTACTTAAAGGTTCTGTAAACGGTTGTCACTGCTACTAGACCACCAGCATCTTAAACCAAATCCTCTACAACACACAAGCCGATTTTAAAAAAAAAAAAAAAAAAAAAAAAAAAAAAAAGATAAATAAATACAACTATTAGCTCACGCTAGCATTGCTGTGATATGTCCACAGCAATACTAGCGATAGCAACATTTGCTGAACACATTTATAGCATTCCAACTCAAGTGGGGACCCTTTAGCAGCTCAGAGGGTAGAGAGAGCCAGACCAGTATTGGCTCCACGGTTGGACTGGGAAACAAATTCAGGCTTGCACTCATCCGCTTGGACCATCCCACATGAATGACACTAATGGAGCCAGTAAAGACACTGATGGAGATGGTAAAGACACTGATGGAGATGGTAAAGACACTGATAGAGCCAGTAAAGACACTGATAGAGCCAATAAAGACACTGATAGAGATGGTAAAGACACTGATGGAGATGGTAAAGACACTGATAGAGCCAGTAAAGACACTGATAGAGCCAATAAAGACACTGATGGAGATGGTAAAGACACTGATGGAGATGGTAAAGACACTGATAGAGCCAATAAAGACACTGATGGAGATGGTAAAGACACTGATAGAGCCAATAAAGACACTGATAGAGAGGGTAAAGACACTGATGGAGATGGTAAAGACACCGATGGAGCCAGTAAAAACTTAAAAAACTTTCTGGATGTTTTAATGGTCCATTGCCACCAGCATTTGAGGTGGTAGTCCCCATGG
The DNA here is from genome assembly GCF_021018895.1 of Seriola aureovittata. NCBI lineage: Eukaryota > Metazoa > Chordata > Actinopteri > Carangiformes > Carangidae > Seriola > Seriola aureovittata. The sequence continues at coordinate 24,888,825 of NC_079373.1, forward strand.
CCGGTCCATCTGTGCTCCGGTCTTATCTCTTTCTTCGTCTGAGGCCTTTTTCAGCCAAAAGAAGTAGTTTCTTCAGTGGAGGAAATTCTGGAAGGTCGCTTCCACCTGAGCGCTGTGTACTGCACTGAGCCATCTGGCGTGTGGGCGGTCCCTCTGTGTTTATAAAGATGGGGAGGGCCAACACTTTAACATGAGGGATTCACATGCACTAACACGCGTGTGTTGCCATCCCGGATACCAAAGCAAAGGACAGAGAAACTCGGATTACAACACACACAGAGAGGGTGAGACTTCACTCCTCAGGACGCCATTACTCATTATACTTTTACATTGAACATAATTGTTTACTGCTACATTATTATTTTAAATCTCATTTACAGAAGCTTTTAAGCCTCTTGCTGTTATGGTCATTGCACATTGTTCTGGTTGCAACAGCTAAATGCAAAACTCCCAATTTAAGTTTGATGACTGTGCACTCTTTCTTGACTTTCTAATTCATAATATTAAAAAGACAAAAATCAATTTTCAGCTGGCTCCCTATGAGACTTTATGAACCCAGGTTGTAATTTGCCAGAGCTGTTATCACAGGTTCAGAGGCCACAAGGAGCTGGGCACAGAGGAAATCCATACTCGTAAAGTCCCTCACAAGACGAGCTGCAAAGAAATGTCAGCCTCTGGCATTGTCGCTGTCCGTCGCCCTGGCCGATCACACCATGCAACGCATTTTTAATGTGCTTTTCAAACTACTGAGAACACATTTTGGGGATGCCATAGAGGTCTCCATCTCTGTGCATTAAACACTCTGCTAACTCCAGTACTGACTGAGCTGCCCCTGAGCAAGGCACTTTACCCTCAGCTGCTGCAGAGAAGGCAAACAGTGCAAAATGTCAGGTTTAACGTGCATCTGAGATGTGGTTAATGTTGCAACTATCCCTCAGTCCCCAAGCTCTGCAGAGAGCGCCCTGTCTGCTTACGTCGGCGCTCAAATATAAATAGAATAAAGATGTGACTGAGATTATCAAAGCAGGGATGCGTCATAATGAAACTGTTAGCACTGCTTCTCCTACTTATGCAGGTATTTTATCTCTTTCAAGTTCTTCACAGAGACAGCCAACTGTGCAGCAGTGGTTGGTCTGTATTTTAAAATAGCTCCTGTCTTAATTAACTCACTCTCTCTTCCCTGTGGGCTATTGGCCAATAGGCATAGGCTGCTTAGAGATGGAGTCGAGCTTTGCACATGCTCTGTGAGACGATCAAGAAATGTGGAAGCCAATTGGTTTCATCAGCGTGGCACTGGTTATTTCTCTGTAATTGGAATAGATGTTTATGTCCCAGTTCGGTCATTTTTCCACTAAAGAGTTTGAAATATACACCCCCCCCCCCAAAAATTTGTTATCACTTCCCCCCTCAAGCAGAGGCTGACAGTATAGCAGCTTTAACAGATGGCATCGCTACATCTATTAAAATAGCTCTCATCAGTGAAATCTGGATGTTTGTCTCACATAAAAACTCATTAAAACTAGTAAGTAAATCAGTAAATATGTGTTCATTTATAATGTACATTTATTTTAAAACCAGGGTTGCAAAGTGAAGCATATGAAAACATAATTTGATGAAAGAGAAACTAAAAATAAAAAAACAGAATAAAAACAAAGAGGAGTGAATCGGAGCAGGAAGCATCAAGCTACAGCGAAACACTCTTATATTTGTTTTTGGCTGACGAGGTATTTTTATGAGCAAATATAAAATATTCTGTCATTGAATGAAAGTCATGTTGAACAGTTCGATTAAAGATGCTCTCTCCCTCTCTCCCTCTCAGATCTTTGAGTGGTGGTATTTCAGGAAATATGGGACCTCCTTCATAGAGCAGGTGTCTGTGAGCCACCTGCGCCCCCTGCTGGGCGGAGTGGACAGCAGCTCCCCCAGCAACTCCAACACCAGTAACGGGGAGGCTGACTCCAATCGGCAAAGTGTTTCTGGTAAGAGCTGTTACATCAGAGCCCAGCCGGTGCACTGTTGATTAGTCGACTGAAAGGAAAGTAATTGCTGATTATTCTCATAATTGTTTCAGTTAACTCATTTTTTTAAGCAAAAAATGCCCCAAAAAAATTCACTCTCACAGCTTCTAAATGTGCCTCATCTACAATAGTAAACTTTACATTTTGGGAGTTTAATCTGTCCATCAGAAAAAAAAAAATCAATCTGAATAAACAGTTTCTTCTTCTACTTAATGTGGAACTGTCACCCTGATCCCCCATCCCCTCCTCATTAGCGCTCCCTGGTGGTGAGGAGCCACCATCACCACCTTGATATCAGTCCCTTCCTGTTTTCATTACTAACAGACTAAACAAACAGCACTCGACACGCGCTGTAAGTCCATCAAGTCTTAATTAGCTGTTCCCCAGCAGCTCCACACCCTGAGACCCAAACCATAAAAAGCTGCACTACCTAACGTAGGTAGTGCAGCATAAGTCTTTCCCAATCAGTGACCTCATTATTAGTCATTAGTGGGATCCCATAATCCTCGGTGAAGCTTGGCTTGAGTTGAATAACGGAGCGGCTATTCTTAAAGTTTGGCTTCACTGATGTCCCCAGAGTTGAAGAAGAAAGAAAGTGGGAGGAGGAGGAGGAGTAATAAATATATATATAGAGGAGTGTCTGTGTATATCTGGAGATTTCAACATTCAACTTAATAACTTACTTGACACCTTTTGGACTGACTCAACAACACATGTGCAGGCCGACTCTCAGCTGGGGACACACCTTACATTTATTAATCACAGGAGTCCTGAGTCATCATTTGTTTCAGCGTTTGATTTTGCTCTGTCCGTTTCTCCTGACACCGAAACTGTTGAAAAACAAAATGTCAGTAAATCAAAAACTAGTACATCGTTTTAGTCAAGTGTGTTTTATTGAGTAAAAAAAAAAAAACTGCATGATGTAGGACAAGAAAACACAGTCGATATTTTCATTACAAAAAACAAAACAAACAAAAAAACTGAGAATACTAGAAATAGTGTCGAACATAAATTCACACATAAGAAAAAATGCTCTCTTGTATTCACCGTCTCTTCTCTGAGCTGCTTCACAGTCCGGCTCTCACCTTCTCTGCTGCAGTGACACAGAGCTCCGCCGCCTGGTTCCTCCGTCGGTTTTAACTTCAGAAAAGAACTAAAGCGTCTGAAATGTTGTAAAAATGTTGAAGCTGTTTTTCACCTGAGGAAAAAAAAAAAAAAATCCCACTGACGCCAGCGTGTGATTTTAACATGTGGCTTTCAGGGAGGCTTCGTCGCTTGTGTTGGCTTTCAAAATAAATGAGTTTCTGCAGATAAAAACTGTTATTAACAGTGAAACGCAACACGGAGCATCAAGACTGGAGTTGATTGTTGATTATAATCCTGAGTCGGTGCATTGATACAGAATTAGATAGTGACCAAGAGTTATCATAGAAGGTTTATTTGAAACACTCCCAAATGAGTTGAATGTGTAGCTGTGAATCAGAAGAGGCAGCGCCAGGATTTATCTGTCGATGACGCATCGCTCACCTGCTGCTTCAGATTCACTCATTCGTTTGTGAAATACGTTTTGATGTAATATTTTCTTCTGCAGACGGATTCTCTCGCATGTTTTCCAGCTGTCAGGTCGGAGTGTATGATCCCAAAAGCCTGTACAATATCTTTAGGTGCATACCATTTTAAAATGAGGTTTTTGGATCAATAACATTTTGTAAATTGACAGTAAACCAAAAACTAACATTTTTTTTGTATTCCGTTAAAGTTCTGATAAAAGTATGTGAGTCCACGCTCTGCCTGTCGAGCTGCACAGGGAATCGAACCCCCGACCCTGCCGGTGTACTCGTTGAACTACAGCAGAGGAGATTAAAGAAAGTTGAGTCTGTCCAGTAGTTTCCTCCACAGTCGCTCGGTGCGAGCTTCGCTTTAGTGGCTCCTTGGCTTCGGTTCTACATCAGTGAGTCTTTGATCACGGTTAATCCGCTGAACGTGTGTTCGTCTCCCAAAGGAAATCCATTCATTTCCAAAGAGGAAATGTCTTAGTGCTGAATAAGTGACTTGGTGCCTTTCTGGTTCTGTTGCGGATGATACAGGAAAACATTTTATCCCACACACAGATTAATGCAGCTTTCTTTTTATGTGATTAAAAAATCGTATTAGCGGAAAAACCAAAGTTGTAATAAAGTTTAAGTTTAAACACGATCAGTTGAACCTCTGCAGGTTTCCTCCGGAGGATCCTGTCGTTGAACTCCTCTTGCTTTTGTTTTCAGCCAAACAACTTTGAATTAAACAGGATTACGTGCACCGTATTAAATCAACAAGCCGCGATGGAGAGAAGAAAGGCAGTTTAATTATTTCAACTGTACTAACCCTCAGATTTCACACTAATAATCTCCTCTGTGTAAATCCCTCCACTGAAGCCAGAGATGCAGTTTAATTCTCTTTGTTACAGACGTCAAACACAGACAGTTTCGAGTGAAGTCACTTGATTTGATTAGTGAAGGGTCTGAATCTTTCACAGCATGAGTTCAATTCAAGTGTGTGGGATTTGTTTTCTAATTTGAGTATAAATGTCATAGTGAAATTATTCCTCTTTATCAGGGAGGGAATGTTTCAGTGGTTTTGAACTGGAGTAGAAATGTGTGTTTGCTTGTCAAGATCTTTCCATGATGATGCTTCGATTCAAAATCAGAGATCTTTCACTTTGTAGTATGTTTAGAGCTCCAAAAATGTTCTCTCCTACACTACCCATAATGCAATTTAATGTGCTTCCTGCATGTTAATCGCCAAGAATCCAAAATATAAAAAATAAAAATGTAAATAATCATAAATAAAAGTATAAAAATTCTAAAAAAAATTATAATAAATAAAGAATAATATAAAAAAATAATGTAAAATAAAAAATAGAAAAATCTAGTAAAAATAAAATAATGAATAATAAAATATAATGAATAATATAGCTAATAAAAATATAAAATAGAGAGAGCAGAGTTTCTATAATAGGTTTTCTTATATATGTTTATAAGGTTTCTCCAAGCCAAAGCTGCTAACCCCTGATTACATTACATTGTTACATAACGTTATTATACAGCTGTTTTTGCAGACGGGAGGACTTTATCATGAGGATTACAAGTCGTCATACACATCTGCTCGTCCAAGTCCAAAGATATTTTTGGTATCAGTATTTCAAAAACCCATAACGTTGGATCCTGCGCCCTGCATCGATCTGCTCGGAGCCGGCAGCTGAAACCCGGCGGCTCCTGAGTTACTGCAGAGGCTCGTTTGGTCACTGAAGAGTTCTCAGGCCTTTTCTTCCCCTGTCAGTCCCGCTCTCAAAGAGGTGGGCGTGCCAGTCGGGGTGCTGCTGGGGGGTGAGGGTGGGGGGTGAGGGTGAGGGTGGGGGGTGAGGGTGGTGGCAGAAAGCAGTCGAGCCCCTTTGAAGTGCGCAGAACAGGCTCAGTGTCGACTTTACCCTTGACACTCATCGCCGGTGTTGTTCTCTCTCTGTCTCCCTCCTGCAGAATGTAAAGTGTGGAGAAATCCGCTGAATTTATTCCGCGGAGCCGAATATAATCGGTGAGTGGCAGCAGCTGAGCTACCTGCGTCTGAAAACCCCTCGGCCCGTCTCCGCTGTCTTTCTCCCACCCTCCCTCTCTCTGATCTGTGTTTCCTCTCTCTTGTTTGTTTCTATAATCAGTCCGCCTTCACTCTCCTGCCTCCTGTTTGTCATCTTTATCTGTGTTTGACGTGTGTGTGTTTCTTCATTTTCCTCACTTCATCTGTTCAGTGTTTTTCTCCTCAGACACTGTAGATTCATTCAAAACGCACCTCACGCATTTTTATTAAATCCCTTCAACGTCTGGACGGACACGCATGTAAACTGCAACTCGATTGTTTCCTCTTGAGATTTTCTTTGGTTTCTTTTTCTCCCTCCCTCCGTCTCTGTTCTCCTGTCACTCCTCTGTTTCTCTCTCTTTGATGTGGCTGCCTCCTGTTCTTCCTGTTGAGTCATCCTCCGCTTTTCCATTTCTCATGCTGCAATTATCCCGTCTTCTTCCTCTACCTGTCAGACCACATGCTGAGCTCCATTTCTTCACTTTGGCCAATCAGAGTCAAGTGCATTTCCTATTAAGTCAGCACAGCTTGCTCAGGTCTCTGATTCTCTCTTTCTGTCTCTCTCTCTGCTTCATTTTGTCGTCCCTCCGGTGCCTTTCACTGGGATACTGTCGTTGTCATGTTAACGATCATTAATGCGTCTTATTTTGTCTCTTGCCGGCGCTCAGATATACGTGGGTAACGGGTCGAGAGCCGCTGACGTACTACGACATGAACTTGTCGGCGCAGGACCACCAGACCTTCTTCACCTGCGACTCGGATCACCTCCGGCCCGCTGACGCCAGTAAGAAAACACATGAGCAGCAACTGTTTTGCATATGCAGCGTTACACAGCTGTTGTGTCTTGCTTCACGTGTGTCTGTTTGTGTTTGTGTTTGTGTGGCGGCAGTCATGCAGAAGGCGTGGAGAGAGAGGAACCCGCAGGCTCGCATCTCTGCAGCACATGAAGCTCTGGAGCTTGAAGAGTGAGTTTAACTGTCCGTTGTTGTGATGAAGCAGGTCGGACTTTACGTTTGCGCCATTAAGAAGAGTGAAGAGTGTTAATGCGAGAAAGCAAAAGTGTAATTGAAACGAACCATCTGTGTTTATGGTGGCGATAATTAATCACGATGGCGTTACCCAGGGAAACAATCAGGAAGTCTCTGCAGCATGTGACGTGTGAAATCGGTACTTTACAAATGAATATTGAAAATTTTCCTGTTAAAACTTTCATTCGTCTAGAAAAACACAGATTGATTTCTGTTCTTGTTTCCCGCCCAGGACCCGCCGTACAGCGCAGTAGTAGTTTCAGCAGTTGTTCGCAGTGAGGAGAGAGTGAGGCCACTCCGAGCTGCAAACTCAAAACATCTGAACTTTTCAGAAAGGCGCCGGTGTCACCGCTTACAGCTCCGTTCAATCAGAAAGCTCCTCAATCAGACGGGGCAGGGCTCGTCACCATGGCAACCAAGAAAATGGCAGTAAAAGCCTGTTTTGGCCGTTTCTGTCAATCTGGAGTTTTTATTTATGTTGGATAGAAACTACGGCACCGAGGGTCGTTCGTCTGGTCGAGTGGAGACCATGAAGGTTTAGTCCTGACCTGCAGCGACCCGAGACCCTCTGCTGCTCGTCTTCCTCTCTCTCTCTCTCTCTCTCTCTCTCCTCTCCCTCTCTCTCTCCCTCTCTCTCTCTGTCTCTCTCTCTCTCCCTCTCTCTCCTCTCTCTCTCTCTCTGTCTCTCTCTCTCTCTGTCTTTCTCTCTGTCTCTCTCTCTCTCTCCTCCCTCTCTCTCTCTCTGTCTCTCTCTCTCTCTGTCTCTCTCTCTGTCTCTCTCTCTCTCTCCCTCTCTCTCTCTCTCTGTCTCTCTCTCTCTCTCTCTCTCTCCTCTCTCTCTCTCTCTCTCTCTCTCTGTCCCTCTCTCTGTCTCTCTCTCTGTCCCTCTCTCTGTCTCTCTCTCTGTCTCTCTCTCTCTCTCCCTCTCTCTGTCTCTCTCTCTCTCCCTCTCTCTCTCTCTCTGTCTCTCTCTCTCCCTCTCTCTGTCTCTCTCTCTCTCCCTCTCTCTGTCTCACAGCAGCTATCGTAATAAAGTGTGGGAGCAGATCGGCCGGACGCTGAATGTTGTCGCACACCTACTTCCTTGTTGCTCCACAGCAGCTGTCGTATCCAGCGGCGACACGTTCATCCGTACAAAGGCTGAGGGCGAGCGTCTCTCAGTGTCAAACAGATAGTAATAAAAAAGCAAAAGGGGGTCGATGCCAGTCAGTCATACAGCGGGGGTGGTGGTGGTGATGTGTTATTAAGATATTGTTGTCATGGAAACTAAACCCACGCTCGGTGCTTATTTTGAGGAAGTGCAGAGACGAGGCGGTTGCCCAGCACCCTGCCAACGCTACACGTCCTCATCTAGTTTAATCAAGCCGCTGGAACCAGGAAGCTGCTGCCGTCACATGGCGTTCTTACTGACACACATCTGGAGCTGTTTGACAAAAACCTGCAGGGACGATACCTCACTGGTTGTCATTCTGAGCCCCCGTCACAGTTTATGGCCTTAATGTGGACCAGTTTCATCACAGCGGTTTTTGTCCTCGTCGGGTTCTTAAATTCCCGAAGAGCTGCAAGTGCGACATTAACAAAATCTTAGAGAAAATAATTATTTTATGTAATTTTTTCTCTATTATCCTTTTAATCATTTGGACCCTTTGGGGGAGTCCTGACCCCCAGGTGAGGAACCGTTGCCATAATCATCCATTTGGAGAGAAAGATCTTTGCTGGTTATAAAAATCAACCTTTGTTTATCAGCCAACAAACAAATCGTTTTTATTTTAAACCTTAAAATTCAAGCCATTACTCCAGACTTATAATATAATAATGAACCGTTTCCTGCGGGTCTGTAGCGTCAGTGTCTTGTGAAGTGAAGGGTTAGAAGAAGCGTGCAGGTTTTTTCTCATAGAGAGTGATGATGCGTCTGATCACAGATCGGCCCTCTGGGCGCCTGCATCATTCACAAGGGGGGGACGACGACATGACGACTTCACTCGTTTTCATGGCGGCGTAGGTTTATTTTTAGGAGCATCCGTGACTACAAAAGGCCGTGCGGAGGAATTGTGGCGGTGCCGTACGCCGCTCGACTCGCGGGAGAACGTCTTTGATCAGAGCTCTGTCAGACGCTGCGTTCAGATACACGAGGCGTTTAAAGACAGGTTCATAGTGTGGAGACAAACAGCTCCATGAGCACGAGCTGCTACATTAATGAATTAACCCAGACAGGAAGTGAAGGTTTCATTCTCTGCTTAATAGGAAACAGAAAAGAAGCGTATTCAGAGTCGACATGGAAAACTAAATAACCTTTCCTCTGCTCCCTCCTTCTTCTTCTACCTTTCTCCCTCTTCTCTCTTTTATTCCTTCCTCTCCTCCCTTCTGTCCAAATCCCTAACCGCTCCTTTCCTCTTGTCTCCTTATTTCTCTCCTTGCCTCTTTACTTGTTTCCTTTCCTGTTTCCTCTTCACCTCTCACCCCTTCTTCCTCTACTTTCCTCTCTCGTGTCCTTTATCCTTCCCTCATCTCCTTCCGTCTCCTCCTCTCTTCTCTCCATCATGCTTTCTCCTCTGCTTTCCTTTTCTCGTTTCCTCTCTTCATGTCTCCTCCTGTTTCCTCTCCTCTCCTCCTGTAGTTGTGCGACAGCATACATCCTCCTGGCGGAGGAGGAGGCCACCACCATCATGGAGGCCGAACGTTTGTTTAAACAGGCACTAAAAGCTGGAGAGAGCTGTTACCGGCGCAGCCAGCAGCTCCAGCACCACGGTACACAGTACGAAGCCCAGCACAGTGAGTGTAATCCGCTCAGTATCAGCACGGCTAATTATCACACACGCTCTTTCATTTCATCACTTCCTGAGCCATGAAATCACATTTAAAGGAGAGATTTGATGATTCTCTTTAGCTTGTAAATATCTCATCTGCAGCTTCACAGACTCGCTGCTTCATTATTCTTCCAATTTCATGATGAGAGCCTGAAATGATGTAAAGAGTGATGTGTGTGTTGAATTATTTGTGTGTGTGTGTGTGTGTGTGTGTCTGTGTGTGTGTGTCTTCACCAGGAAGAGACACTAATGTGTTGGTGTATATAAAGAGAAGACTGGCCATGTGCTCCAGAAAGCTCGGCCGAACACGAGAAGCAGTAAAAATGATGAGAGATGTAAGTACACACCCTGCCAGCAACACACACACACACACACACACACACACACACACACACACACACACACACACACACATGCAGAAGGTTTCAGTTTAATTTCCAGTGTCGTTCACTCGGGTCTCAGGGATTTAACCAGACAATTCACTGTAACTGACCCAGAGCTGTTGTCTGCTGACTGACTGACTGTGCATGTGTCGCCCCCTGTCCGGTATTACATGTAACAACAGTTGTGTGTTTTCCAGTTAATGAAGGAGTTCCCTCTCCTCAGTATGTTCAACATCCACGAGAACCTGCTGGAGTCGCTACTAGAGCTCCAGAACTACGCTGACGTGCAGGCCGTTCTGGCCAAGTACGACGGTGAGGGAGACACACACACACACACACACACACACACATAAAAGTTGATTTTGATATCAAGATACACAACCACATCCCAGGGCTCTTTGATTGTGAAGCTCAGTCCCAATTTGTTTGGGTCGTTACAGCTGAAATTAATGTCGTTTTTCCAAAGAAAACAAATGTAATTATTTTCTTTACACCCCCCCCCCCCCCCCCCCGTCTCTGAAAAGACATTTGACTTTACACAGTTAACATCTGTCCGACATAATACTTCAGTTCATAGAGTAAAGTTGCCCAGAGTTTAAAACCAGTGTTTTAGAGCTGTCATTTCTGAAACAGCTCATTAGCTTCAGCTCCTCGACCTCATTACTGCTGCTAAACAGCGTTTCCATTTTATGCTGCACTGCTTTATTATTATTATTATTATTATTTATTTATTTTTAAAGTTTTTAATTGTCTAATTGTTTCATTTTTAATTTAGAGCTGCACTCGTGTCGCAAATGCTGCTTTTGTTTTCAGATTTAATCAGGTTCAGTTCAGCAGCACAACCGCTCTGAAAAATTCCACTTTGTTGAAACTGTGACAAAGGTGGAGTCATGGGGGGGGGGGGGGGTATTAAGGGCAGTAGAGGCCGTATTAAACAGCCAGAGCTTGAACAATTAATCCTTTAGTTAAATGGCAGGAAAATTAATCGGAGACTGTTTTTCATAATGAAGCTTAAATGCCAAACGCTTCCTGAGTTTCGGCTTCGGGTGCGTGCGGCGGCGGCTCGACGGTAATTAACCGTTAGTTGCCGCCCTGGTGCCGACACGCACGTGGACAGGTGCTGTGACAAAGATTTAAACGTCAGCGTCACGTTTGACATCTGTGAAATACGGAGTCAAAGCCGTGAAACCCAAACTCATTACTTTCAGTCTCAGCGGCCCCGCCCCCTTCCTCCTCCTCTGTTTCACCTGTAACTCCAAACTTTTTTGCTGCATTCACTAAACACCCCCCCCCCCCCCTCCCTCTGTCTCTCTCCATGTCTGCTTTGTGTCTCCTCCACAGATATTAGCTTACCCAAATCTGCAACAATATGCTACACAGCAGCCTTGCTCAAAGCGAGGGCGGTATCGGACAAGTGAGTATCGCTTTCCTTCAGCTACAATGCTCAAACGGGGAGGGGGGAGGGGTTGGAAGGGGGGGGGTGACATACCTGTTCTGCTATTTGTGAGTTTAAAATAGAGCTGATGGTATAATACAGTTACACTAGTGGTGCACAGGCAAAACAATACTGTCAGGGGGTTTTTACATTTAGATCATGAAACAGTCTCAGTGACAGACCGCTGTCCATCAGTCACCATGACAACTGTCCCTCAGACAAAGGCCCTGTTCAGACCTGGTATTAGCATCCATCTCAATCAGCTCCTCTGAATCAAACAGTATAAAACTTTATTCTCTCTCTAAAAACAACATTGCATACGTGTTTATTTGCATATGAAGTCTGGGAAGTGAGAGCCGATCACAAGCGGAGACGCTGGAGACGCCGAGGTCTGAACGGGGTCGATCGACGTCTGTCATTGACCCGGCGAGCAGGAGGAGAAACGTGCGAGACGAACCCTCAGCTCTTTAGCATGTCAGAGATTTACGTGATGTTGTGATGCAGCTGTGTAGCGTCGGTATCCAGCGTTGCAGGAGTCGCTTTTCAAAATCACACTGATCATGTAGTGACCGAGTGAGAGTCCTGATGTGTGTGTGTGTGTGTGTGTGTGTGTGTGTGTGTGTGTGTGTGTGTGTGTGTGTGTGTGTGTGTGGTGTGTGTGTGTGTGTGTGTGTGTGTGTGTGTGTGTGTGTGTGTGTGTGTGTGTGCAGGTTCTCTCCAGAGGCAGCGTCCAGGCGAGGGCTGAGCACAGCAGAGATGAACGCAGTAGAAGCCATCCACAGAGCGGTGGAGTTCAACCCTCACGTCCCCAAAGTGAGTCTCGGAGGGATGCTACACACACACACACACACACACACACACACACACCTGCTGAGCTCATGCTGTCGTCACGAGCTCACCGTGTCACACAGCCACTGACATGACACGCGACTGGCTACGAGGAAGAGTTGTTCTTGCCGGTGCGGACGCTAAATGACCTTTGACCTCTGTGGCTGAAACCTCTTGTCACTCATCAGCTGAGTTACAGCGCAACATGAACTTTCAGAGTCTGTGATGGTGACGTCCATGCAGCTTTAGTTAATGATAAACATATTTCCTAAAACTTGATGTACGATCCTATCCTGTTCATCATCATCATCATCATCATCACCTGTCTTTGTTCCTCTCTCCTCCTCCTCCTCCTCCTCCTCCTCCTCCTCAGTATCTGCTGGAGATGAAGAGTCTGATTCTTCCTCCAGAACACATCTTGAAGAGAGGCGACAGCGAGGCCA